>NW_011500264.1:144209-190583 GCF_000495115.2 Populus euphratica
TTTTGACCATTTTCTGAGCATTCTGACATTTTTTTTTTTTTACTGTTATTCTTTTTAAATTAGTTATTACTATTATTATTTTTAATTATTTTTCATTTTCTTATTTTTCTATATACATATATATATTTTACGCGGGGATCCAAAAATGGGTTACAACAATTATCGCGAGGACCCAAAAATGGGTTACAACAATGACATAAGTGATCCTCTAAGGAACTTTCATGAATGTCATTTTTTCTAATCTCTTCTAGGGAGTGTAACCGTCTACGAACTCCTAGTACAGCTAGTAGTCGTAATGTTAAGGCATTGTGTGTTGTCATGGGTGTGAAGACTTGCTGGGATGGCAATGTCTGATTTTGCCCTTGAATTGTCAACATGACTTGGGCAAGGAGTTGCACTTGACTAGTGAGTTGTTGAAGATCTTGTTAGGTTGGAATGTTTAGGCAATAAATTGATTTGCCTCGCATCTTAGCCCAAATAGGCATTGATTGTGCTATGAAATGCCTTGGAAATGCTAAAAGAAAGTTTTAGAAAAAAATAATATCTTTTTTTATTAATCTTCCCATAAACGACATCATTAATGATGTCCCATAAAATCTGAATAGCCTAGGAATAGGGCTTCTAAGTTGGATAATGGGTTTATCAATTGGTCCTAACAATCTTATCTATTCTCTCTATCCAAAGTGGTTGATAGCTTATACTTAGTACTTAGAAGACCAATATGGCTTATAATTAGTATCTGCAAAAAGTTCTATTTGGTGAAAGAAGTGAGGACTTTTTGATGATTAAATAAGTATCTTTTTAGAGAGAGGAAATACAATAATATTTTAGAGAGATGCTCTGCAAATATATATGCAGTAAAGAATAAAGAGTGTGACTCTTTATTCTGAAGGTCTCATAGTGTATTTATAATTCATGAGTCTTGTCTTTTATAAAGATAAAGTTTTGAAGTGTAATTTTACTTTGATAGCATTTAATGATGGATAAATATCTCTTATATCTGTATTAATGCTTTATGAAAATATTCAATTCATAGGGGACTTTTATATACCTAAATGGCATAAAGAGATAAAGATTTAAGATGTTAAATATAGTTGAACTTATAAAAACTGAGCTCTTCTCCTATGCTAGATTCAATGGAGATGGGTCATTCCCTTGATGAATCTAAAGGAGGCTTAGTCGTGCTCTAGAAAGGATGGTCTTGTCATTTCTTTAAGCATGTCAAAGGAGAAAAATCATTCTCTTGGACATGCCAACAGAAAGGATGCTTATTTTTTTGGGCATGTCCTAGAAAGGATGGTCTGGTCATTTCTTTAAGCATGTTAAGGGAGAAAAATCATTCTCTTGGACATGCCAAGGGATAATGGTCATTTATTTCAGTGTACCCTAAAAAATATGATTATTTTCTTAAGCATGCTCATGAAAGATGGTATAATTATTTTTTTAGGCGTGTCAGTGATTGGTATACTATCACACCCAATTATAATTGAGTCTAGCTAGAACTGGATTCACTATTAAAGTATGCTTATATATTTAATTTTTTTTAATTTAATATTTTTTAGTAAAAATATAATGATAATAATTTGATTCATCACATTTTTTTTTTTTTGGTTTAATCATAGTATTGGTTTTATATATTAAAAAGAGGTCACGCGTATAGAGAGTCGTGATTAGAGAGGAAACAATATGGTTCCCAATGTCCAAATTTTCAATTACAAGGGGATTGAGCAATGTTCTATTCAAAAGAATATCTTGATTAGCACGTTATTGTCCTCGCAGACTAAGTAAATTAATTTCATCTTTTTACAGTGATCAATTCAATTCTGTCACCATGCAAGACAAAAGTCCAAATCAATATCGTCTTTTTACAGTAATCAATTCAATTTTGTCACCATGCATGACAAAAGTCCAAATTTCCACTTAAAAAAACAGAGGCCATTAATTTACACCGAAATCGATATAATTAATTAAATATTCTAATTAGTGATGTTTTATTAATCATTTTTAGATGTTCATTTTTTTTAAAATAGGAAGATGTAACTAGATAGAGAAAAATTCTAAATAAAAATATTTTTATTATTTTTAGTGGGTCATATATTTTATATTCTTTTATTTTTGTGTTTCTTTTTAATATGAGTTTTAGAAAATAACGAATAGAACCTTACTAACTAGCATAAAATATTCTCTTCTAAATAAATGGATATAACATAATATCTAATTTATTCCTATAAAAAAATACATGATAATAAAATGATTTAGAGATTTAAAAACTATTAAACACAAGATAGGTCTACCCTGTGTTACTATAATAATATTGGTGTATGATCGCAACACACCACTCTTTCATCTCCCATATATTTATCTTTTATGTTATCTATTATAAATTATTAGTTTCAAGCAGTGAATTTCTTTTTATTTTGATATTTTTATTCAATTTAATCTTGATATTGCAAAATTGATAACCAATTGTTAAATTTTCTTTTATTCAATTTAATTTTGATATTGCAAAATTGATAACCAATTGTTTTTAATTTGTTAACAAAAGACAAAAAGACCATGATCGAAAAGACACTAAAACAATATAGGGGTTTTAAAAGTGGCATGAGAAGTTTAATTTAGTTCTTCAATTTTCTAAATGATCACTTTTCAATTTTTTAAGTTTTTTAAATTTAATTTAGTACAAAATTTTAATTTTTTTTATTTTTTAATTTCTCATTAAAAATAAAATAAAAATCGTTAAATTCCAGTTATACAAATAGTGTTTTAATTGACACTAATTATAACTACTAAATTGATCGATTTTATTATTAACAAGTTTTATTTTGATAAGGAAAGTTTCAATGTATGTTATTTGATATTATTATTGCTTGATATGGTAGATCCAAGTTTAATAAGTTTTTTAGATTCTTGTTGGTTTGAGATTTTTGAATTGATTTTTGAGGTTGTTTGGTGTTATAAACAAGTTTGTTAAGAATTTTAGGATATTTTATAAATGTTTTGAATAAAAATAAATAGAATAAAGATTGAAGCTTTTGCCATAAAATATTTTTGTCTTAATTTTCTAGCAATCATTTGATCACTAAATTATAGGATTATAGGTCACATGTTGATTATGTCTTTTTTATTTTTCTAAATATTAAAAGCCTTTTAATTATTATTTTTTAAAAAAAGTTTAACATGCAATTGTTGGGTGAGATACATATGCTTATATACATATTTGAAATGCTTTATTATTTTTTTTATATATTTTATATTCGAACCTTTTTTTGTATTTAAAACATTTTCAATCCTTCAAACTAAAAAAAATTATCCTATGATTTATTTTTTTATTCAATTCAAAATAAAACAAAGCTTTTTTTAATTTAGCTTGCAAGAATTATACCTACTTTTGCTATCTTGATCTCGTACCACCATCTTAGTTCTTTAAAAACAAAAAAAACAAAAGATGATTTCATATAAAAAAAATTAAAATGTTTAATTATTGTATAATCAAATGAAAAATAGTTCAAGTAATAAAAAAACATTATTAAATCAAGTAAAATGTATGTTTCAAGTTATAAGTTTAGTTGATTGAATCAGGTTTCCTCAAGTTTTTAATTAAATATTTTTTTTATTAATTTTATCATTTAATAATAAATTAATTGAGAATTAAATTTTTTAATTTATTTTTATTTAAAAAAAATTTCAATATATTACTCTCTCAATATTTATATTTATATATATATATATATATATAAAAGTGTACTACTATATCAATATTTGAAAAACAACATACCATAAAATTTGAATTCATAGTTAAATCTTGTTAGCAATATCTAAATGCTTTTTTTAAGCGTTTAAGAAGTTTTTTTTTATTCTGCCTGTGGCACGGACAATAATCTAGCTTTCTAACAAAGGCGCGAGGCTCAGCACTTGTTTCACCAAATATGAAGCCATCCACGGCATCATAATTTTAATGGTTATTTATGAGTTTTTATATTAATATATTAAAACTATTCAAAATGTTTTTATAAAATTAATATAATAATATTTTAACTCAAATATATTGCATATTCTAAACACAAAACCAAGGAAAAAGTTAATTATACAATTACAAACATATAATCAATATATTCTCTCATTATAAATTAAGTGATTGCTTAAAAAATAACAATCATTGTTTATTTATAAAATTAAAAAAAAATCATGTTTGGAATTAGATTTTATTTGTTTTTTTTTATTCAAAAATACTTTTAAAAAATTTAAATTTTTTTATTTTTTTCACTTCAAATTAATATTTGCTAAATATTTTGAGATTATTGTGATGTGTTAATATCAAAATTAATATTTAAAAAATAAAAAAATATTATTTTAATATATTTTTAAATAAAAAATATTTTAAAAAATAATCATAATAAATTAAAAAATCTATGCTGTGATGGAAAAAAAAACCATTTTTTTATCTAATATAATAATAATTAAAAAAAAAACTATCCTTTTCTTTTGCCAGATCACCCGGCTAACTACAATGGAATTAAGAGGTTTAATTAACAAATAATTAGTACATAACAATTAATGTTTTGGAAGGCAAGACTGCTTAATCCTAGACAATGAGAATTAAGAATTAACTACAGTTTTGCTCCTACATAAAAATATCAGTGAGGTGGAGTTCCTTGCTGGTGGTAGCTAGCTAGCTAGCTAAGCTGCTGTCGTGGGAGCTATCCTTCTTGGTTCCAGGCTGACAAATGGACACCGTTTTTGTTTTGTTTTATTGGGAAGTGGCTCTGCTCTGTCCGAAGGGGACAGCTAAATGGGGGTGGTGGGGTAGCTCGACGGAGACAGGTAACGGCGAGTGGGTCCCATGTATTGGGGCCTGAGGAGGACACCCTGCCAGGGTAGGGGTCAGTACCATCGACGATGAACTGTCCGACGACCTGCAGAAGGTGGTGGTTGGATGGGTTGGTTGATTATGAATGCTAACGTGATCGAGCGTGTCTTTCTTACCTCTATGCCTTTTCATTTATTGCCTCGAAAAAAAAAAAGAGTAAAAATTAAGACATGTTATTATGTTCACGGGAAAAACATCCAAATTTACTTGTAATTTATCGGGTGTTTTTTTTTCTTCTAGCATTGTTTTTATTTAACGAAAACAAACTAAACTAACACAAGTTAATTTTTTCATATAAAAATATTAATAAAAATATCAAGTAAAAAACTTATTGTGTTATGATTTTTTTTATTATTAAATCTATCTCACCAATATTTTTATAATAATATAAAAATTATTGTTATTAGGGCTTGATGTATTTTTAAGATATTATTATATTATTTTTTTTTTTGAAATTTTTATGGGCTCATTTGGTTTATTTTTAAAAATATTGCTACTCCCAATGGCAGATTTTTTAAAAAGTGTAGTTTTTTATTAAATTATGTTTTTTTTTCAAATTTAAATGTGCTAATAAAAAAAAAATCCTAATCTATCAGATTTCAATTTTTATGTGCAAATAATTACGGGCTTTTCTATTTTCAGTACGGTAATGAGATCCACACTTTTATGCAAACCAAGAATCCGTTCACAATCCTCAAAAAAAAAAAGAATCCGTTCACAATCCTTAACTGAAATTTCATGTACCAAACACGATTCTACTACTGCGAAAATATATAAAATATTTTCATATTAACTTTAACATTTAATATTAAAAAACTTCTGCGAAAATATATAAAATATTTGCATATTAACTTTAACATTTAATATTAAAAATAAAATGTAATTATGATTATTTTTTAAAATATTTTATTTAGAAATATATTAAAATAATATTTTTTATTTAAAAAAATTATTTTTGACATTAATACATCAAAAAAATCTAAAAATATTAATATAAAATAAAAGAATAAAAAATTTTAATTTTTTTAAAATTACTTTAAAACACAAAAATAAATAAACTTTAAATCTTATTTCCAAACAATATTAAGAACTTAGTCATCACATGAATTTGATATAATTGAAGATTTGATAAATTTTAATAGATGTTTTGAATATATATAAATTAAAAAAAAAAAGATTATATCTATTGACTAGCTCTTTTTTATTATTATATTGAAAAAAAAACAAATAATGGTTGAATAGCTTAATGTATATACATAGCGTGGATAGCTCCCCAGTTCTAATTTAATTTCCTCTTTCAAAATATTATGTAACTAACATGAAAAATTAATGTGATAGGTATATGGGTTTGCTATAATTTTTAAACCTAATCCAGATTAAGATCTGAATTTTAAGCTTTGATCCGATCAATTTAAAAAAAAATTAAAATAATATTGTTTTAATAAAAATCAATAAATTACAACTGAATTTCTTACTAAATCATGCCAAGTTTTACTTTTTTTTAATTTTTTTTAAATTTATTCTAAATCTAGCTTGGATTGATTGGATCCAGATTAACTTTCAAGCCAAACTGCGATTTAAAACTATGGGGATGGCTGCCCTCCTCATTTTGAATTTGATTATTTAATATTTATATCTAATAAAAATAAATTAATATAGGGTCCTCGTACAGTGTAATAATACTCCAATAAGTGACCCAAACTGTTGAAGACCCAAATTTAACGCAAGAATATATTTTGAATGCAAAACATTTAAGCGGGCTAATAAAAAGCAAGAATCAATAAAGTAAACCCTAAGAAAACAACAAAGGAGATTCTAACGACAATTAAAGCAATGTCTAGTTGGATAAAAAAACAAACAATTTTTGTCTAACGGAAAAGAAAAATAAATGGGTTTTTTCAAACTTTTTAACTAACAACATTATATCAGCATCACATCATCCTATCTTCATTATATCTATATTAGGTTTGGAATTTAAAGATATTTTTTTAATGATAACTATCATCCTATATAAATATATTGATACACTGCCTCTTATAGGCTAGATAAAATTAGAATTTTTAAATTCACATGTAAGTGTCTTTATAAGAAGTTTTCATCTGTATTCGGCTAAAAAAAAACTAATCTATGCAATAAAAAGACCTAAAAAAATATCAATTCTTAAATTCACATGCAAGTATTTTTACAAGAAGCTTTAATTTGTTGTTGTTGTTGCTAAAAAAAAAACTAATTAAAAAAAATAGAAGGTAGAAGTAAAGTGTTGTAGCTTATGAGGCAAAACACTCTAGATTGCATAATGTTTTTTTTTTTAAGTTTTTTAATATTATATTTATTTAAAATTGATTTTAGTGGTTTATTTTTTATGTTTGTGTATGGGAATCTCATAATATGAGGGAATGTTTTGTTGCTTGGTTGATATTCAGTTTAATAAGATACAATCTAATTTCATTGATTTTAAAAAATAGAACTTCAAAAACTAAATTTAAAGCTTAAATAAATATTAAATCCTTTTTGTTTGCTAATATCAATGATTGATCTGCATAACCAGGAAAAGAGTTTTTTTTTATCACTCAACATTTTAAATAAAATTTGATCTTTTTGCATTGTTTTCATTTGATATTTGACTCGGTATTTTGTTTTGATATTCTAGATATAGATTTTTTGCATTGTCAATAAAAGATTTTAACATTTTATTTGGTAAAATAAAATAAAATTATATTGATGTAAAAAAATTATGTTAAAAGATCAAAATTGAAACTAACACAAATATAATGAGCGTACAAGGACATAATGGTTGGGATGTGCAACCCACACACCAACAAATGAGGGAAGCCACCATGTTCAGCTAACGCATATGCCTTTCAATGACGACCTAACATCGCCTTCCTTGATGGCAATGAATGTGGTGTTGCAAGACCTCTTCAATAAGGTCGTGTATGTTGATAATGGAAGGGAAATGCGGCTCTGATTACCTCTTTTTCCTTAACCTTTCTTTTTTTTTTTCCTTTCAATTCATTAGGATTCACGTTGATATATTAAAAAAAGACATCCTATCATATATTTTTTTGATCAAATTTGGTTCTCATTTTTTTTATTGCTATTTTTTGCTTTGGGTCCCTTTTTAAAATTGATTTTTTTTTAATTTTATTGTTTAATATTGAGTTGGTTAGGAATTGTGCTTCGTGATTTTCTTTACCTTTTTTTATGGGTTTATCCTAGTCTCATTACCTAAGCTACAAGTTTGGTGGATTAGCTTAGGTTTACTTGGATCTTTTGTTTAGATCATTTTTTTAAGATTGAATATTTTTTAGTTTTATCTTTTAAAATTAGGTTAATTTGAGATTTGAGTTTCATAATTTTTCTTCTCCTACCTTCTTTTAGGTTATCTTGTTTGCATGATTCAACTCATGGGATTTAGCAAATTTACCCGAGTTATTGGTGTTTTTTCTCTTAATTAATTTTTTTATTTCATCCTATCATATTTAGATTGTTAAGAATAGAACACCATATTTTTTTATCAATCTGCTTTCTATAAGGTTATTTTGATCTCATAACTCCTCATATTTTTTTTATCAATCTGCTTTCTATGAGGTTATTTTGATCTCATAACCCAGGTTTTAAGTTAGCATCTAACTTACCCAATAAGTTTATTTTTTTATGAATAAAGAATTTTTCTTATCGTATTTAGTAGCAAGTCCCCTATACACTTTTCAATACAACATTTCATTTTTATAGGCTTGTTTTTTGTATACTAGTAACATAATAACCTATCTTTTGTTTACTTAGATATTTTCAGTTGAAATTCATAAATAAGCCCGAGCTAAGTGAGTATACATGTGTGGTTCAAATCAAATGTCATATTGTTTATACATATTTATAGTTTTTTTAATGCAATCCATTTACTATTGTTGCTTTTTCTTATTATATAATTAAATAAAACTAGCTTATTAGCTGTAGTCAGGTTTATAACCTGAATTCCGGGTTTTCTTACTTCTATGAAACACAATAAAAATAAATAAATATTTTTTTATGTTAAAAAAACCTTTCAGTATAGCGTGCGACATAACATGGGACACTGCTTAGTCTATACACTAAAAAGAGCTCTAAAAAATCTTTTAGTATGTGTTTGAGATTGTAGTGCATGATGTTTTTCAAAATGTTATTTCACTTGAAAATGCATTAAAATAATTTTTTTTAGGTTTTTTTTAATTCTTTACATCAACATATCAAAACCATAAAAAAAAACTAGAAACACATAAATTTGATGGTTTTTTCATGCCAAACACACTTTGAAAGGTATCCAAAAGCAATTTCAAACACCCCAAGTAGAAGAAGAGCAATATTATCATATTGGTCTTAACATTAACAATCATTGATTGAATAATTGCAGCAACAACAATAATAATAAAAAGCTTACAAGCTGATTGATTAATATATTACTTATTATATTAATTATTTACCATATGAAACCTAAAGACTGAAACTAAACCAAGTTTTTGATAACGTGTGATTGTGTGTTGAGTAATGTTTAAAAGTTTAATTTAACAACAAATTTGTATGTGTTTGATATTATCATTTAGGGTACCTTTTAAAAATGGTTTTAATTGAAAATGCATTAAAATAATATATATTTTTTATTTTTTAATGTTTGACATCAACAAATCAAAATAATCTAAAAACACTTATAAAACATCAAATTAATACTTCAAAAAATAAAATTAAAAAGCACTTTAAAAGCAAAAGCTACCACAAAAATAAATACTCACAAAAGATACAAAGGTGTTTATGACCTTTTCTTTTCAACCAGAAAAAGCCCCTTCACATATTCAACCCCTAAAAAAACCTCACATTAAAGTCCTTTTCAAATATGAAACTTGAAATTAAATGAGGTTACTACAAAAATTAATTTCAATGTTTTATTTTAAAGGTATTGTTTAGAAATCCATAAAATCTTTAAGGATGTATACAAGTTCAGTATAAGAATTTTTATTTTTTCTTAGTTTTTATTTTTATTTTCACATGTTTTGTTTTCAATTTATCATAACTCAATTTTTTACCCCCCTCAAATATCCCAAAAAACAAATTCAATAAAAATACAAAACAAATATTTATATATATAAAAAAAATGCAATTATGAATGAAATTGAAAAGAAATATTGAGAAAATGGTTGAAATTGGCTAAATAATTGAAAATTAGAAATCCAAACACTCAATTGGAAAAGGTGGTAACATGCAAGGACCATTTTAATATAATAAGAAATGAAATCATGTAGAAATATAGAGAAAATGGTTGAAATCAGCTAAATAATTGCAAAACTAAAAATCCAAAGACTGAATTGAAAAAGATGACAACAAGTAAGGACCATTTTAATGCAATCAAAGATGAAAATGAGAATAAATATTGAATTTTTTTTTTGAAATTGAAAGAAAAAAAATAAAGAACTAATGATCAAATTCAAAATAGTAAAGAATTGAGGGACCTTCTTGAAAATATAAAACAATTGGTTTAAGCCCAAAATCACATCATTTTATTATATGTGAAACGATGTGTTTCAGTTATAGTAGTTAAGGAAAAAAAGAAGAAAAAGAAAGCACAAAAACAACATTGTTTTGGTGCATGACTAAAATAATACCTTATTTTCCCTACAAGGATTCTACAACATCTTTCTTTTGCTTTTGTTTTTCATGTTTTTTTTTGCTATAATTTAGACTCACCTTTTTCTCTCTCTCACACCACTTACAAATGCTAAACAACACATCATTCTTCTCTCTTATATGTGCACTACATGCTCAAAAAAAAAAAAAAACATTACGAGTCTTTGAAACCACTGCAAAAGAGGTGCAAAAAGACCAACAAAAATAACTTTGCCCAAAGCGTACATCTATATTAAAAGATTGAGATCAAATCAAGTGATCCAATAACCATGATCACACCACCAAGAAGGTTTCTAAGAGCTTCATCCTTACATATAAATAGATGGTTGAAGTAAGGAAAAAGGGGATCTAAGCTAAAAAAGAATGTAGAGATAGAAAAAGAAGAAAAAAGAGATTTTAAGTTGAGAAAAATGAGCACGTTTGATCTAGAAAGGGGAAAAAGAGAAAGGAGAAAAAAAAAAGAAAGAGAAAAATCCTAAAACTTGTTATAACCCATTTTTAGGCCCTTGTATGAAAAATAATAAAATACAAAAAAAATTAAAAACTATTATAAAAAAATATAAATAATGAAGAAAGGATGCCTTAATAAAAGATACAAGAATTCCTTGTCTCTTCAAAAGGATGCCTTAATAAAAGATATAAGAATTCCTTGTCTCTTCATATTTTGCCAGAAATACACTATATCCATTTTTTTCTGGAGAGTGGACAATCATCGTGATGCCGCACATGTACGAAAAACTAAAAAACCCTTAAAAAAGAGAGAGAAGGAAAAATGAGTTTTTGAGCTAGAAATGGAGATAATGTGAGGTAGAAAGTAAATAGGGTAGGGGTGAGCAAAAAAAATTAAAAACTAATTAAACCAAGAAAATCCGAAAAAAACCAAAAAAACCGAGCCGTGAAAAAAAACTGATTATAATTTTGAAAAAACCGACCAATTCAGTTTTATGGGTCTGAAACTGAAAAACCCAAACTGAACCCAAATAAAAAAACCAAACCAAACCCAAATAAAAAAACTAAGCCAAAATCGAGTCAAACTGGTTTTTGTTCTAAAAAAACCAAACCGAATCGAAACCAGTCGGTTTGAATTGGTTTTGGTTTTTAAAAAAAATTTTGATTTGGTTTTTTTGATAAAAATTGAACCAAACAAAAAATGATCACCCCTGACATAGGGTAAAAGGAAAGAAAAAAGAAAGAAAGAGAGAAAAAAATGAAAAAAAAATGAAGAGGGAGAAAGAAAGATAAATATAAAGATTAAACTTGAGAAAAATCACAATATTGATATCATCGTCATTGTCTTTGTCACTAGTGATCATCACAATTTTTTTATAAAGCTTGGGTTTTAATACTTAGGTTGACATATCTCCTAGTTTTTAGGAACCGACGTAGGTCTAATGTGAAAATTTTAACTTTAAAATGAGTTTCATAATAAGTCAACAAGTTTTCATCAAGTTAATATCATGTCTTAATTAAACTTGAATTTTAACTATTAGATTGATGTGTCTCTTAATTTTAAGGATTAAAATAGACTCAATGTGATTGTTTTAGCCAAACACAAGGTCAATAATAAACTAGTGAGTCTTCTTAAAGTAAGAACTGATGTAGGTTGATCATAGTATTTTATACAACTTTTATTTATAATAATAATAAAAAAATTAATGATGTTTATACAAATATCTACTAATAATAAATGACTTGTAGATAAGCTTAGAAAATAATTTGGATAGTTAATGAGATGCATAAAATAAATTTAGGAGAAACACATAATTAAGGTAACCTTTTCCTAGAAAAAATACGGTAAGGGTGATTTTTATCTTCCTGTAAACACAATACTTAAATCTTTAAAACCAATGCATATTATAGAACACTTAACCACCTTAAAAAAACTAGGTGGTGGCTTATTTTTTATATTTTCTTTAATTTTAGAGGTTTCATTTCATGTCAAGTGTGACACAATAAAATGTTACAAAATATATTCATTTGTTGAAAACAAAGATGGACTTTTCAAAAAAAATCAAGATTACAATTTGTTTTTAAAAATCAACACCATAATTTGTAATAATCATCTTAATATTTTGTATTTATGATAATTTAATTGTGAAATATTAATTTTGTTTCATTCATAAAAAATTATTATAAAAAAGTTCTATTGTTAACTAAAACAACCTTTTATATTATATTTATAAGAAATGTTAAATTTATGACACTTGATATGTTATTCATGGTTTTTTAATTTGAAAAACCATGAAAAACTTGTATTGAAAAATGGTAGAAAAGCTTAAAAATGTGTTTTCAAATTTAGTATAAATTTGCTAGTTTCCAGATGGAGAATTATTGCATTTGAATAGGAAGTTTCAGTTTTTTTGACTCTTTTTAAATAAGAAATTCTAGTTTTTCTAAAAATTAAAATATTAATTTGTTTCTAAATAGTTCCACATCATTTAAGTTATTTTTATATAAAATATTAAATTATTGAGTCCAAAACATAATAATTATTTTTGAAAAAATAATCCAATTTTTTACTTATCTTTTTAAGTGGTTTATGAGAATAACACTCCCTCCTATAAAAAAAATTAAAAACTTAACATAAGTCAAGAAAATTTATGGAAAATAGCACACTTTAATAAGTTACACTTGTCCTAACAAAGCAATTTATTGAACTGAAAAATTAAGCCATAACCTAAATTCAAACTCTAAACCGAACCCAAAATCCAAACTTTAACTTTAACTAAACTCCAAATACTAATTAAACCCAAAATCCAAACTTTAACTCTACCTAAACTCCAACCACTAAGATTTAAATCCAAACCCTAAAACAAATTTTAAATCCAAATTCAAATTCAAAACAAAACCATAAACATCTTTAAATCTAAAGCCCAAAGCCTAAACTCTATCCCAAACCTGTAAAACAATAATGGGTCACATAACCATTTTTTAGTTCTTTTACTTATATTAAAGTCATTTCCATAATCTCTTAAGCATTTATACTCTAATCAATTTTTTCTATCACCTTTCTCTTTTTTTTCATAACATGTCATACAAGTTTTAAAATGTTCAATTATTCAAGTGTTTATTTAGATAAAAATGTAACCTAACTTGTAAAGTGATAATTGGTTTGATATTCTCTCGTAATGTCATTCCTTCACTCACCATGTTGTCTTTGTTCACCTGAAAATATTTTATTTTGAATTCTAAATAACTTAATTATAAAAATTAAAAATATGTTAAATAATAACAATTTGTCAAATTAGCAAGTCTATAAAACTAGCAAGACTAAAACAATAACAATCTCATCATTTCGCTCAACCATGTTGCTTTCGTTCACCTAAAAATGTTTATTTTGCAATCTAAACAACCTCATTATGAAAATTCAAAAATACATAACAATAATAATATTTTAAAGTGGCAAGTCTAAAAAATTATTAAAGGAGAATCAAATACAAGTAAAATAAATACAACCTCACTATTTAAAAAATAAAAAAACAACATTTAATATCTACATTTAACCAACTCTATCTATGCCAATTGCTTAATGATGAGCCAGCTTCATTAACATCATATTGTGGGTATGTCCTCATCTTTTAGTGTTGTACTCATTTGTATCATTTCGTGTTTGAGTGGTTTTATCTTGATTTATGATATCAAATAGATGTGAATTTTCTTCAACCATAATTACTCTTTAATTGGATAAAATTTCTAATCATAGTTATTAGTCTTAAAATTCAATTTAAAACCCTATTTTATATAATTCATACCTCATTTATGTAATTCATAACATCAATTATCTCAAATTATATTTAATTGCATTGATTCATTCCTAATTGATCTCACTTGAACTAAACTTTAATACAACAATATCAACACAAATAATTATCAATTAAACCTTAACATAGTCATAAATAACAAATAAATCCATAAAATTAAAAGTGAGGAGTGATATCAAGTGTTTATCTTAATTTGTTGAGGAGGAAGTGGTGATGGTAATAGTGATGATAAAGCTATAGTAGTAAAGGATGAATGAGAGAGAAGAGGTGGTGGTTTTGAGTAAGAAAACAAACAAGACAATGAAAGGTAAATGTAACAGGATAGAGAAACTAGAAATTGTGAAATGGCATAGATCGGTTATAAAGGGGGAGGGCAAGATCGACAATGGTGACTGAGGGGATAGGGAACTTTTTTGTGTAAAAGGAAGGAGAGAAATTAAAAAAAACATGTAAGGTTATTATTTTTTTATATTGCCATGTTTGGGCAAATCAAATAGCATTATCTCATTAATTACATTATTGAGAACAACACAATTAATTAGGTTCTGCTGTCAAAAGCTTTTTCAACCTGTGCTAGTTTTCTAATTTGTTTTAGGAAAGTGCTATTTTGTATAAATACAAATCTTTCCGAGTCTAGTTTGCCGGGTAAATAAAAATAATAATAAAAAAGATATAAAAAATTATTAATTCTTGATGTGGTTAATGATGATATATTTAAAACTCAATAAATTTAAAAATTTATTGATTTTTTTAATAAAACATAAAAAAATCAACAATTCATTATAATTTTGTTTCAAAAACCAAACAAAATGGGTTAGACAATTATTTTAATATTGTTAGTTTTACCTTTTTTCAAAAAATAAAAAATAAAAATATTAATCAAATGATTGGATTGTTGTGTTTATTTTTAACAATTTAAAAAGATAATTAAAAAGATAATAAAAATACATTCTTTATTTTCTATAATTTATATGAAAGATATTACGTTATTAATATTATCATTAGCATACTATGACAAACACCACCAATATCATTCTAAGTTCACAATCATTTCATGACCACCATAAATTTTATAATTCAGTAATTAAACCATAATTTTAATAGTCAATTATTAACAACCACTTTCTATTTAATATTATCACAATTACTGTTAACTCCACAAGTAGCTTTATAACCTTTATAGACATATCTAGATTTTTTACCATTAACTATTTTATTATTATTATCTCTATAGTATTATTATTACTTACAATAATTATCACTATTTATTAATAAAATAAAAATAATTATTAATTTAATATTACTATAATTATTATTATTGTTCTTAATATCATATAAATCATTATTATAGTGTTAAAATCATCGCCACAACTTTCATATCACCATCAATGCTACCATTTCAATACCATAACTAAATATGTTATAATATTAGTTTTATATTTCAATTAATAATATATTTTTATATTTGTTACATTAAATAATATATATAAAGTTTCATATTTTTTTTAAAACATAAGCCACAAATAATGCCGAAGGACCCTAAATAGAGTTTTTTCAAACCCAATTTACGTGACATTAATATATTAACCTTTTAATTAAATATAAAATAAATAAAACATTGTATTAGAGTTTAGACTTATAAAATTTGGTAAAGGAGTTTTGAATATATTTGGGATTGTGATACCTTTTATTTTTATATGTTTTTAGAATTGTATTTATCTTAAAAAAGATATTAAAATGATATTTTTTTTCTTTTCTTAATAAAATGTATTTATATAAAAAATAAAAATTATTTTAATATAAATTTAAATAAAAATATTTTTAAAAATCACATTGCATCATATTAAAAACACACATAATATAATATATATATTAGATAGTTAAGAAAAAAGAAAGATTTCTAATTCTGAGGTGTTTGATATTGAGTTTCAATTTATTTTTCATCATAATTTAAATTTATTATTTTATTTTAAACGTTTTTAGCATTTCTAGATTATTTTAATATTTTTTGATAAATATTATTTTAATATATTTCTAAAAAAAATAATTCTTTAAAAAATAACTTTTATAACAATAAAAACAACACGCAGATCCCACGATAAAAACTCAAGTTGTAAGCAGAAGAACACCAACAACAAAAATGATTCGAAGGAGGGCCCATACATGCAAATTCAATGTTATTTATTTATTATATTCATTAGTATAATTCTTTTCCTTAATCTTCCCTTCCCTTTACAAGCACACTCTCAGACAGAAAGAAACACAGAGACGACGACGCACGCATTTAAATATCTGGAAGAGGATTTCCCCCCCTTCTTCCTTTTTATTTGAACGCAGATTGGTCCCTTTGTAAGTTTAAGATTCTTTCTTCTTCGTTTTTCTTTCCATTTGAAACCACAATTTTCTTCTTCTTTTTTATCTGCACAAAACCGCTGTTTTCTTAGAAGCAGTATTTCCCCCCATTCCAAAGGTTGTTGCCGCTTCATCTCTCCTCCTTTTTTTTATTTTTTTTATATTAATTTTTCGAAATTTTGTTTTCTCTGATATTTAGTTGCTTTCTCTGAGATAACAAAAGAAATACCAAGTTTTGGATCTATTAATACTTTTTTTTCTTTTTAATTTTGTATATTTTTTTATAGCTTGATTCTTTTTGTTTGAATTTCGGAAACAGGTAGAGGAATTTGATGTGAATGTAAAATGTTTTAACTCTGATCTTTGCTTCTTCTTTTTTTCTTGAGTTTGCAGGAGGAGGACCATGTGAGTAAGAGCTTGTTTGATTTCAAGAAAAAGGTGTGGCTTTTCAGCTTAAGACTGTTTGTTCAAATTTGTGGAAGATTCCATCATGGTCAACTCGATTTTTGGAAACTGGAACAATTTATTTTATTTTATTTTTAAACTGCATACCAATCTGGGATCCAAGAAAATTTACTTGAATCTTTTGGAGCTATTTCTTTTACCACTGTACTTTGAGTCATTAATTTGACGACTCAGAAAAAGAAGGCTTTAGCAGCGTTAAGTGACAGTGAGGCCCAGTTCTAGTGTTTGTTGTATTTTTCCATATAGTGTTTGCGGATGCTCTTTCTATGAATGTTTTTGCAAGACCAATTTTTTTTTTGGTCGAATTTCTGCTAGTGTAATCTGGTTCTTTCATTTTGAGCCAAAAGGGTGTCTAGATCTTTACGAGTTTTCTTTTTTTGGGTGGGTGGGTTAACAAGTTGTTGATTAATCAAAGGAGAGGCCGAATACAATTGTAGGGCTGTGAAATAGGCTTTTGTTATTGATTCTAGAGGAGCTTGTGTTAAATAGTGAAAAGGGTCTTGTCAAAGGTGTGGTCTGCCGCTGCTATAACGGGAGGGGTATAGTTTTTTTGTCGGTGGTTCTTGTCTTTTGAATCCAACATGGATGGGACAGTGTAATAATGCATGAAATATCTTGGTGCGTCTTGTAGTCATGCTTTTGTTGTTGGCTCTATAACTTTAGTGGGGAATTTGGTTAAGAGAACAAGTGGAGGTTTTTGATAAATTAATTGTGGTGGTAGTGATGAGTAGAGAGCAGAGGAGAGGGAACCAAGAGAAAGGCGGCTCAGACGTTGCTGTGAAGGTTGTTGTTGCAGTCAAAGCCTCCAAGGAGATTCCCAAGACTGCTTTGGTCTGGGCTTTGACTCACGTTGTGCAACCTGGAGATTGCATTACTCTGCTGGTGGTTGTCCCTTCACAGAGTCCAGGTACATTTTTCATTTCCTTTCATTAACTTCATGCTTGTGGCTTTCTAATCTTAGTTAATAAACTTTGCCTGGGATGTTTTATAGTTTGATATTTCATTATTGATTTTGCTCCTGTTACAATCGATCGTTTCTTTACCTTCGGATTTCAATGTCAATCTTATTCTGCTCTATCATTTCCTTTTTTAGAAAGTACTTCGGGGTTTAACTTTCTTAATTTGATGGTAAATCGGATTGCCTTTTCACTAATTCTTCAGGCCGAAGATTATGGGGATTCCCAAGATTTGCTGGTGACTGTGCCAATGGTCACCGGAAGTCTCATCTGGGAGCAACCTCAGATCAGAAGTTTGACCTCACAGATTCCTGCTCCCAGATGATCCTTCAGCTTCATGATGTTTATGATCCAAACAAAGTAAGTGCCTCAGTCTAAGTTCTCATGGATGTTAAACTCCTTTATGCCTATGCTGATACTATGTTTTGTATCCTGATTCCATTCACAGATCAATGTGAAGATAAAAATTGTATCTGGCTCACCTTGTGGGGCAGTCTCTGCAGAAGCCAAGAAGGCACAAGCCAACTGGGTTGTATTAGACAAGTAATTCTCCAATCTTTGTTGGGTTTTTACTATCATATTTTATCCTTGTCAGTTTAAAAACATAACTTTAAGATTTTGAATTAATAAAGTATTGCCTCATTCGAGTTCTTGATACTGCTTTGCTTGATCCAGAATATATGTAGATTCTTATGATTCATTATTTGACGCCTGGGCTTCTTCTATAGACAGCTGAGGTACGAGGAAAAACGCTGCATGGAAGAGCTGCATTGCAACATAGTGGTTATGAAAAAGTCCCAGGCAAAAGTCCTCCGCTTGAATCTTGTTGGATCATCAAAGGAAGAAGTTGTGGGCTCATCACCTTCCAAGCTAGATGAAGCATCTGAGAAGCATTCCAAAAATAAAAATGATTCTCCAGGCTCCATTCGAGGACCAGTGGTTACTCCAACAAGTAGTCCAGAGGCTGGAACACCATTTACTTTGACTGAGGCAGGGACTTCATCAGTCTCAAGTGATCCAGGAACTTCACCATTTTTTATCTCAGAAACAAATAGAGAACTCAAGAAAGAGGAACCACTGGTCATTGTGGAAAATAGGGATCTTGATGAATCTAGTTCGGACACAGACAGTGAACATTTATCTTCAGTTTCAAGTTTAAGGTTTGAACCATGGGTAGGAGAGTTGCTTAGTTCTCACATTCATTCCTCAAGACACATAGAAGATGGCTCTCAGAGAAGTAATAGTTTGGCTCAAACTTCAACAACTATAGCTTTGCTAGAGAAGTTCTCAAAACTTGATCAACAAACAGGAATTGGAAAGTCAAACTACAGAACTGATCTAGACTTGAGTGGAAACATGAGAGAGGCGATCTCATTATCCAGAAATGCACCTCTTGGCCCCCCTCCTTTGTGTTCAATTTGCCAACATAAGGCACCTGTATTTGGGAAGCCCCCAAGGTGGTTTAGCTATGCCGAGTTGGAGCTTGCTACTGGAGGATTTTCACAAGCCAATTTCTTGGCAGAGGGTGGGTTTGGATCAGTTCACAGAGGTGTATTGCCAGATGGCCAGGCAGTTGCTGTCAAGCAACACAAATTGGCTAGTTCACAGGGGGATATCGAATTTTGCTCAGAGGTGGAAGTCCTTAGCTGTGCTCAGCATCGAAATGTTGTTATGCTCATTGGCTTTTGTATTGAGGATAGAAGGAGGTTGCTAGTTTATGAATATATATGCAATGGGTCACTAGATTCTCATCTCTATGGTAATTTTTTTTATCCTGCACAAAGAGCTTGGTTCTTGTATAACAGAAAAAACACTTATATATGATCCTAATGATGTGCCATTTGTTTGGTTAAAACAAGTACCTGTAATTTGATGCCAATTTTATTTGCAATTTACTAAAAGCTTTATTCTTCAGGACGCCATAGGGAGCCATTAGAATGGTCTGCACGACAAAAGATTGCAGCAGGAGCTGCTCGAGGGTTACGCTATCTTCATGAAGAATGCAGAGTAGGTTGCATTGTCCATCGAGATATGCGGCCTAACAATATTCTCATAACCCATGATTTTGAACCACTGGTATGGAATTTCGTTGTTTTCTTTTTCAAAATTAGACACTTAGAAATGAAAATGTTACTCACAAATGCTTCATATTTGCGTCGAAGTCCTCTTCTTTTTACCTTATGTTTGCTAGCAACTTGTTTCCAATATCTCATTACAGAACCAGAGTAGAATCCTTGTAGACCTTCATTTTGTTTTTCATGTATGCATCACTTCTGTACATTCATGAAGAGGAGCTTGACAAGCTTATAGTAGTATTGTTTTCTTCAGAATTTCTTGGAAGATGTTTCTGGAGATATTTTTCTTGTGTTTCATGGTGTATGAAACATGGATTTTCTCTTACCAACCTGTTGAATTTATTGACCTTAGTTCAGCTTTTTATTGCTAGGTTGGAGATTTTGGCCTAGCTAGGTGGCAGCCTGATGGCGAAACTGGTGTTGAAACAAGAGTGATTGGAACATTTGGGTAATTTCAGATGGTGGTTTTTGCCTTTTCCTTCTACATGCAATTGCAGTATTGAATAAGATGTTCTCTGCTGCAGGTATTTGGCTCCAGAGTATGCTCAAAGCGGTCAAATCACAGAAAAAGCTGATGTTTATTCCTTTGGAGTTGTTTTGGTTGAGCTTGTTACCGGCCGAAAAGCTGTGGACCTCAACCGGCCAAAGGGCCAGCAGTGTCTCACGGAATGGGTATGCTTTAGGAATCAGTTTGTCAATCCTTAGCTTTAGCTTTGTGTTCCACAATATTTATGCTAGTATTTTCATGCTTCATTAGGCTGTGTTCAGTGTAATCACGCAAAGACATTGTTGAGATAAGTGACAAAAACTACCAGTAGAATTAGGAAGAACCATACGTCATGCATTCTGTAGCTTCTTTCTTCTTATATTCTAATTCTCAAGCATATTGATCCGGATAGGCACGTCCTCTATTGGAAGAATTTGCCATAGATGAACTGATTGATCCACAGCTTGGCAATCACTATTCAGAGCAGGAGGTTTACTGCATGCTCCATGCAGCATCGTTATGCATACGACGGGATCCTCAATCCAGGCCTCGTATGTCTCAGGTAAACAAAGCTTTCAATTTAAAATATTCAGTCTTGCCTTACAATACATGAATCTGAATGAGCGTGTCCTAATGCATTTATACTTCTAGAAATCCGTAGGCCCTAGGACTCCGGAACAGCAGGATAAGTTTGCGTTGTTATCAAAGCTGTATAGAAACAAATGTGAACGGCTTCAATTGAAGTTATGAAAAAGGTTTTTTTTTTTTTTTTTTTTGTTTTCTACTCTTTCTTTTCTTGCAAAATTTCACCTTTTTTGTTGGAATTCATCATGGAAACATGCTTTTATCTGTTAAATTTATTATGGGAAAGATCTTGATATGCTTTACTTGCTTATGTGCGCGGCATTTTGATGTTTTGGATAGCTATCATTAGAACTTAGGCCATGTTTTTGCTTATTTGTTTGTTATTTGGGAGAAGGTTCTCCGCATACTAGAAGGTGACATGCTTTTGGACACAAATTACATGGCAACACCTGGGTATGATGTGGGAAACCGGAGTGGAAGGATTTACATAGAGCAGCAGCAGCAGCCACCACAGCATTGTGGTGGTCCCCTACCAATAAATGAGGCATTGGAAGGATTCAGTGGGAAGCTATCCTTTTGACATCCTAAAGCCAATTTTCGAGGAAAGGGACAAGGCCAGGAGGATTTCATGCCGAGATTCGTCAAGAGTTAACCCGTAATGATCAACATATACGTAAGGGGTGCCAAATATGTGGCTGGTCCATTTGCATTTTGTATTTTTTTTTATGGCCTTTAGTGTTTTGTTCAAAGCCATCTTCATTTTGCTTTGTATAGTGGAAAGGGAGTAGGGTAAGCAATGTTTGGAAAATTTTATGATGTAGATGGAGTAACTTGTGGAATTCTATTAGTTATTCTTCTAAATCCATTTTAAAGAAATGATAGATACACAAAGGAAAGAGAAAATTAAATTCAGGACCTAGAAAAAAAAAAAGAATATCTTCACCGAACTTTTCTTTCTTTATGTGTATTTATTTCTTTGAAATGGATCGAGAAAAGTAACTAAGAAGACTGTTAGTTATTCTTATTCTGAATACTATCATAAAATTTCCCGCAATATTTTGTATTTGGTAAATGATAGGAATTGATATTAAATAGCAATGATGCATGAGCACTAGTGAATACGCTATGCTTGAGGCAATGAAGCAGCTCTTAGGAATCTCTCTCTCTCTCTCTCTCTCTCTCTCGCTCTCTCGCTGTGTAGGTCTGCCTATCTTGGATCTGTCTTGAAACTTTGAGAATTGAGGGACGGAGAGGATGGAGAAGTAGATGTACCTAATCTCATATTTGTCTTGACCTCGAAGACATGAAGCACATGATGAGAGGAAAATCTTTTCTTATCTTGACAGCAATGTGTTTTTGAATTTCAAATTCTTGGAAATGCAGTAAATCCAAGCATTGATTCTGATAATGACAAAGGCTTGAAGAAGCAGATGAAACTAATCTTAGATTTGCCTTGACCTCAGGAACCAACCAAAGCAAGCAAACACGAAACAGGGGAGCATTAAATGAGGGTGGGGGGCGGGTTGCAATGATGGAAGGAAAATCCTTTCTTGCCTTGGCAGCCATTTTTTGAATTTCAAATTCTTGGAAATGCAGTAAATCCAAGCATTAATTGTGATAATGACAGGCTCGAAGATTCAGAACGTTTTTAATGCTGGGATTTATGCAGAGTACACACTGCCATCCCCATGCTCTTGATTTCGTTATCCACAGGAGCAGAGCTGGTTACCGCTTATCTAACCTCTGGTTGATGGCAAACATTTTCTCGAGAACTCTATCCTGAAATGGAATTGTCTCTTCTTAATTCTGCATGTGATGGGCTGCTGAACAGGATGCAACCTTTCGGGGGAAAAAAACATAAAAAGAAAACAAATTATTGGATGCGTCAAGAGTTGTATTGCCCTGGATGATAGGTAACTTGCCTTGTTCTATAGCTCTTGACTTGCAGGTGCGGCAATATATCAGAGGGGGGTGTTAAGGAGTGAGCAAGTAGTCTTTTTTTTAAGTATTTTTTTTTTGAAATATATTAAAATAATATTTTTTTTATTTTTTAAAATTTATTTTTAATATTAATATATTCAAATTATATTTTTTTTAAAAAAAACTAAATTTTAATTAACTCTATTTAGTAACTCTTAAGAAACGCGGTGCAAAATATATTTTAAAAAAATTCGAAATTTTTTTATTAAAATTTAATATGTTTTGGATCGTTTTAATGTGTTCATATCAAAAATAATTTTTTAAAAATAAAAAAAATATTATTAATATATATTTTTATATAAAAAATTATTTGAAAAACAACTATAACTAGATTATCAAACAGTTTCTAAAGAATCTAAATCTAAAAGGAAGACCCAACACAACAATAAAATATTATATAGACATTTCAAAATAAATTGAAATATCATTAAAAAAAATAGTAATCATGAAGTTAATTTTATTAGTTTCATCTCCATTTTTAAATTTAATATGCTTGGGAGTGTGTTTTAAAAATATTTTTATTTAAAAATATATTAAAATATTATTTTTTTTATTTTTCAAAATTATTTTTGATACCATCATATTAAAATAATTTAAAAATAAAAAAATATTAATTTAAAATAATTTAAAAAAATATAAAAATAAACATAGCTTTACATGAAAACATCACCATTAATCATAGGATTTTGTTTCAAAGAGTATTCTCAGCCACGTTTGATTAAATGAAACACCATGCGGAACAAACAAGATTTTGAATCCAAGCTAAGCAAAATGATCGATTTAAGCCCGCACTTACTTACCAACAAACTGATTTGCTTCAAGTCAAATCCGAAAGCTAGATTTATATAAAAAATAATTTTTTAAAATAAAAAAATATTATTTTAATATATTTTTAAATAAAAAATAATTTAAAAAATCAAGTAAAATCTATCAAAGCGTTTCTAATTTTATATGGCTGCTCAACAAGCGGATGAGAACACAATTAAAAAGAAAAAACATTTATTAATTTCTAGTCCTTAGATTTTTTTAATATGATTATACAGTCCTTCATGTTCAGTGGCGGAGCACAATAGAAATTAAAGGGGCAATTGCCCCCTTAATTTTTTTTCTTGTGTAAAATAATAAATTAAAAAAAAATTATTGCTAATAATTTCACTAGTTTCTAGAAGATTTAAAAATAAATGAATGAAAGTTTCATTATATATATTGAGAAAGAATATTTTTAATGAAATTAATAATGAAGTCATTATTAAGCAATTTTAAAATATAAAAACTAAAAAATAATAATTATAATATAAGTTTTTTTATTTTAAAAATATTTCTAAATTAATTTTGCTTGACATGAGTTAGTACATGCATTTGAAATTAATTTCTCTATATAACACATATTTATATAATATATAATATCAATTATTTATAATTTGTTCCTTCATTTAAAATTTTCTGACTCCATCATTATTCATGTTTTAAAGTTTGTAACTTAGTCACTTGACTATTGTTAACCATTGTATAACCAAAACATCTTCGTTGCTACTGCTGCTTCCTCCGCTTCTTAACCAACATGTCAAAAGTTTAGAGAAACTAGTTGTTGTTTTAAAATAACAAGGTAACTAACAGTAAAAAGACTAACTAATAATAGGTTTTCAACAAAGAACCAAGTTTTAACTAAATTCAAGTCATAGTTTAATATACCTTGTAGTAATTTGGTTAGTTATATGTGTCATTATTATATTAATGTAGATATATATTTATTATTAATAAAAATTTAATTTATTTTTAATATTCATATAATATTAGATTGGTGAGTCTAATACTTGATTTATAAATCTAGTATAAAGATAAAGTTTATGGGATAAAAATAATTTGTTAGGAAAATTATAAAGTTATTATAATTATGAGATTTATATTTCATTGAAGTATTGTTTCTAAACCTAGTTGATGATCTTTTTAATATTGGATATTTATTAAAACCCTAGAGCCTGATATATATTATGTTTTTTTATGAAATAAAATAATTATTTTTATAAACTAAGATATAAGGGATATTTAGAATTAATATATAAATATTTGTTATAAAACATTTACATTAAATTGACCTATATGATAATTCTGTAGGGAGAGATAATTTATATCTATAAAAAAAGCTCATATAATGGTTATGTAAGTCATGCTTAGACTTGAGATCATCAAGTTATCTTGTATGAAAAATGTTATACTTTGATCCTATTATATATAATTTTAATCGACTAGTGAAGGAACAAACATTAAGTATAACATGAACTATATGAAAGTGCTTGAGTGATCAAGAGAGAATTCATTACTCTACATGAATTAGAAAAAATATTTCATCTATTTTCAAGTAATATTGACTTAAAGATCCTTAGCCAATGTGAAATAAAATTTGAAAAGAGTTTCAAATATTATTCAAACAATCAATGACTATTATGTAGATAACAAACATGATTTAATATGGCATTTATACTCCATGCATTAATGTTAAATTTGAATATTATTAATGAAAATATATTAATTACACTAAAAAAATAATAATTAAAATATTAAATTAAACCACTAATGATTTTTTTTTATTATTTGAGAATCATGACATATTGTTAGACAATGCATCTAATTTTCAAATATCAATTAATCAATTGTTAAATTGATAATAAATTAAATTATTTAATTTATTTAATTCTGTTTAATTAAAATTATAATTACTATTTGAGTCAACAAATAAGAAACCTAACAGGTTACACATATTAATAACTATTAATTATAAATTAAACTATGATGATTTAATTAAATATCACTTAATTAAAATATATTTTAGAAATTAAAAACTAGAGTATAATTAATACAAAAATTATATTTCTAAACCTACAAAAATCAGGTAAAAGCTTAATTAAGTTAATTTCTAAAATTATCCAAAATTAATATATAAATATTATTCAATAGACAAATTAATATTTCACCAATTTATAAAATTTTTCTATAAATAACAAGTTATTCCTTTTATTTTTTTAGTGCTTGTATTTTAGAAAACAAATTATAAAAGTCACAAAATAAAAAATGAGCATTCTAAGTATAACGATCTCTCTTAAATAGATATTTAAAAAATTTCTCATAGGTAGTACGTGTAAATTATTGTTATAGGTTAGATAATTAGACAACTTATGGTTTGTAACAACATAACTTTTAAAGAATTATTCAAAATTGAAGAAAATCAGATGATTAGGTAACAAATTTCTAAATAACTCTAAATTTGTCTAACAATATCCTAGAGACTCTCAAATAATTTTATTTATTTTGGTTCATGTAAATTATTGTTATAGATTAGATAATTAGACAACTTGTGGTTTGTAACAACATAATTTTTAAAGAATTATTCAAAGTCGAAAAAAATCAGATGTTTAGGTAATAAATTTCTAAATAACTCTAAATTTATCTAACAATATCGTAGAGACTCTCAAATAATTTTATTTATTTTTTCTGCTGCATGTATAATATTCCAGAACTCAACACCAAGGACTAAATAAAAATTCACTCAAAAGCATATTAAGGAACATAACCACACGAGAGAAGCACTTTATAGATCATCAGGAACTTTACAATATTAAGAAAAACAAGGCCAATCTGGTTTGCAATATATTGTTTAGTGAAGATAGAACCACTAGTTTCCTAGAGAAGCAAAAAGTAGTCAGCTGATGAGTGATTGGGTTCTTTGCTATGGCTTCCTCATTTTGGACCTGGCATATCTGCAGTGTTCCGGTGCAAAAATACATTATGATGATGAAATACTTGATGTTTAAAGAGCAAAACAAGATTGGAGAATAAGTACTCTATGTGCATGCCACCTCTGTCTGATGATGGTAAAGTGGTTTCTTGAAGATTCTCCATGACTTTAGTAGCTTGTTCAATTTCCTGCCAGAAAAGAAAAAACGAACATCAAAGGTTGAAGACTCATTTAGTCTTCCTAAATCGGGAGTTTTGCAGCTACTAATCTAGATGTTAATAAGATGATAGTTTGATAGGGGAACTTAAGTTTACAACATAAAGTAAGAACCATCTTTTGCTCATGATACGAAGGAAGAGATCCATATTGTGACAACGTTTCAATACAAAGAATCCTGCAGTGCTGAATGGGTATACTTCTCAAACCAAGATTATCAAGTGAGCAATCATTTTAAAGGTGAAAAACAATAATCCAGCTTGCTTGTTTTATTGTGACTGCAGCTGCGTGAGATATATTGCCAAGATCAAGCAAATCCCTTCACACCAACAGCTGTGTTGCATTTTCTCTGATGCTGCCTTTTAAACAACATTTATGACAGCGCCAGATGCCTGGAGGAGCATTGAC
This sequence comes from Populus euphratica, assembly GCF_000495115.2. Classification (NCBI taxonomy): domain Eukaryota; kingdom Viridiplantae; phylum Streptophyta; class Magnoliopsida; order Malpighiales; family Salicaceae; genus Populus; species Populus euphratica. The sequence continues at coordinate 171,750 of NW_011500264.1, forward strand.
GGCATCAACAGCAAAATGTGTAACTGAATTTAGTCTTATATAAGACTAAGTGACTAGAAGCACAAGCCATACTAAGGAGATGGCCTCTGATGCTGCCTCATAAACAATGGCCAACATCTAAGATGGTCCCATATGTCTGCAAGCACGAGCCATCTTAAGGAGATGGCCATGGATCAAGAAAATGTTTTCATTGATATCTCTGGACCCTGTTTTGTTTTGTTTTTTTTTTTTTTTTGGGAAAGGCCATAGGCCCAAAGCACAAGCAATTTCTTTGACTGGTAGCATTAATACCTCAAAATCAGCAAAGGCAACTGGCATTCCACCTTTTGCACGAATTTTGAGCACGTGAAATCCAGGATATCTGGAACCAAAAGAATTTAAGCCATCACATTTCCAAACTCATAATATAATAGAAAATCAAGACAACAGCAATAAGAACATAATTGGAGTACAGAAAAGATTACTAAAGAGTCTATTTTGATAAAGCAAACTGGAACTCACTGTGATAGAACTTGCTTCAGTTCATCTTCAGTGCAATTTGGACCTAGATTTGCAATAAACAAAGTGGAACAAGGACGGACACCACCTTCTGCAGTCCTCTCCCCTATCTCCTGAACCAACCATTTAATTCAAATGCATTTCCATGCCTATGGACTAATCACCGGAGAAAGGTTATGTAATCAACAGTTGGGATTCATCAAAGAGGAAAAGTCAATTCAAAATTCAGAGATATACGTGAAATGCCAGCAGAGTGAGTTTAGTTTCATGTCCATAACTTTCTCCACATTCTCGCTATCTCCTGAAAGTTTTACTTCTAAAATACTAGCTAAAAACCACAGCAATTTCGAGTGAGGGCATACAAACCAATAAGCACGACAAAAAGGGTGGAGAACCAGGGAACAATTCTGTCAAAAAACTACCTTTCAAGAAATTTGTTTTTCATTAATGCATTAACTGTCAGTTAAAGTCGTTCGCTGCTCATTTAACCCCCACCTCCTCCCAACAACCCCCAAAACAAGCAAACAAATAAAGCAGTGTTATCAGCACCCGAGCACATGAATCAGCACCTCTTACAAAGGACAAGGTGAAACATTGTTTACTTACATTGACTGCTACTGCAGCATTATCAGGATCACTTGTGGCCTCACTGCAAAGAAGCAGACAGAAGAAAAGTCAGAGATGCACCAAAAAAGTTAGGAAAACTTCAAGAATTATTTTGCACCAGTAATCTAGTCAGTAGGAATCTTGAAATAATAAACTTTAAATCGTGTAACAAGTATAACTTTTAATCACTTTTCTAACCTCTTTGCATTTTCTGAACCACCCTGGTAGGCAGTATTAACATTGTTCATTTCAGGATCTTCTTCGGGGTCGCTTTCAACTATACATGGGAAGATAATCAAACAGAGTCAAGGCAAAATCCCATGTATACAACTCTTTGAAATGAAAAATAGGAGAACAACAAATAAACATGCACAACTAGGCACGCATATCAGTAATTACCATCATCACTTGATGTTTCATGAGCATCGGATGGCTTTTTGGTTCGTTTATCAATGACAACATAGGCCCCACTACCTGCATAACAAAGAAGGTCAATTGCCTATCAAACACGTTTTGGAAACAGTAATTTCGATCAGTAAATGTTCAACCACGTACCTGGTTTACGTTTCCTCCTCGAGTTTGATCTGGCAAGTTCAATATGCAGAGTGGATCCACTTTGAGGATCAAATTTTACTCCCTAAACATGATCAACAATGAAAGATGGCATTACAAACATGCATGGATTCCCAAGAGATTCAAACACTATCATCACCATAACCATCTTTACATATTCACAATGCGCCCGTTTGTCATATATCCTTTTAGAACAAAACTTAAATATGACCATCCATTACGAATCAGAACTGAAAACCCAGATGCTTGTTTGTTTACAATAATTTAGTTTAACAGCCTAGCTATATACCATAAAGAATTCCCCTCTTCTCATTTGCCAACATCATCGAAACGCCGGTCAAGAAACAACTTATCAGCGGTGGAAAATATTGTATTTCGCAGAAAGAAAGAATAAATTCTGTAAAAAAAAAAACAGAGAAATAAAGGGCTCACATTCAAAGAATGCAAAGCTGCAATGGCTGATTGGTGATTGAAAAAGGTAGCAAAAGCAACAACCTGCAAAGTAAACAAACATATTCAAGCTTGTCCATCTTGAATTATTCATTTCTATTTGAGATTGGGTCCTCACCTGGTTGCCGCGACCGGTGTACTTGAGCTGGCAAGAGTCAAATCCAGGGCGACGCCGAAAGATGTTATGAATTTCACGTGCCTTCACGTCATCCGGTAGTCCCGACACGAACAGAGTGTTTATCCCGCTGTTCCACTCTCCTCCCGGCGCTGCTGCTGGTGCTGGCGGCAGCTGGTAATATGGATCGTAGGGCTGGTGATGACCATGTGACATTATTACTATTAAATCTTGATGGCTGACCCACAACTTGTGGCGGTAAAGACAACGGAGGAGGAGCACGGGAGAAGAGGAGTGGAGGTTTAGGGAGGGGATTGGAGAAGCGAAGTCTTGCAAATCGACCTATGCATCAATTCTCAATTGAGTCCCATTCTATTTTTTTTTATCAATTAAGTATATGACATATTAGAAATTATCAATTAAGCCCTCTCATCCAAATTCAAATCCTTCGATCCCTTCCCGTTCTTCATCTTTTAATAGCTCTTCAAAATTTTATCACAATGACTTAATAATTATTAATGTGTTTTTCATGGTTTTTTTTTTTTGAGAAAATTTCCCTTCAATAGTCACAAATAATTAATCCTAGTTCGGACAACATCTGATAATTGAGAATCGCGCCTCATGCTTTATCAAATTTTAATTTGATGTATTAAGACTTCATTGGACGCTTAATTGGTACTTTAATAATTTTAATTTTAGTTGAATGCTTGAAAAGCTTGTCTTTAAAAGCATTCAATCATCTATGAGACAAATTCCTATGAAGCCAGGCGTATGATCTGCCTAATTAGCTTCTATTGTATGCTAACAATATAGCATAAGTGGTAATTACAAGGTTTATCTCGGCTTTATGTAAATTTTTGTTATTGTTATTGTTATTATTTGATTAGATCTTGTTTTAATATAGGTCGGGTTAGGTATGTTTTCAGCTTGAAAAAAAATATTCATATTGTAGAAAATTATTTAATATTATTATTAAATATATATTAGTAGGTTAACTTTAAAACTTATTAATTTACCTCCTTACTTGACTTAAATTTAAAATTAAAATTTGTAGGAGTTACTCCAATATAATTCGGTTTATTTGACAAGTTCAAAGATAACTTAAATAACTGATAAAAAGCATAATTTGATTTTTTTGAAAATTCCAAAGCGACACCTTTCTTTAATATTAAAATGACAATATATTGGATTGAGTCATATTTCATGGCTTAACCCGCCAAACTAATGACCCAATCATGGAGTCCACTAGATTTAATAGTTTTGTTTTTTAAAATATTTTTTACTTAATTATACGATATTAAAAATAGATGTTAACAAAATTGAGCATAAATCAAATATTACAATATTTGTTTGAGACTGCAATAACATCATAAAAAATAAACTGAAATAAATTATAAAAACCAATTAAAAATCAACTAAATATTGAAAGATAATTGAAATAAAAAAACCTATAATTTTTTTTATACAAACTTAATATTGAAAGATGAAATCAGAAAAAAAATTTCATTCACCGCTCATCAATGAAGAAGGTGAATCATACCATAGTTTTTCTAGTTTGTAGTCCTAGTTTACAGGGTCACATTATATTGCAGGTCAGATCAATTTATTTTTTTAACATAACAAAAAAAATATCTAGGTTATAAAAAACTATTTGATATTATTATTAAACTGACCCATTGGTTCAACTCTGAAAGTTTCCAATTTGACTCATTTCATAGCTCGAGTTTAAAATTAAATCGTGTAGGAGTTAGGCCCGATGTGACCTAGTTGACTTGAATTGTTCAAAGACAACTTGGTTGATGGTAAAAATAAATAAATGATAATAAAATTAAAAAAAGGATGAAATTGATATGAAAAACCCCCTACTATCTTGATTTCTTGCCTAACTTAGGTTTAAAATTAAATAGCATAGAAGTTGCTCTAACATGATTCAATCGACATGATTAGTCCAAGTTGAGCACAAACCAAATGTTATAACATTTGTTTGAGAAAATAATAACCATGAAAGCAAACCCAAATAAATTATGAAGAGTAAATCAAAATCAACTAAATATTGAAGGAGTGAATTAAAAAAAAAACAATAATTTTTTTTAATACAAATTTAATGTGAAGGATAAAATTAAAAAAAAAAAGAGCAAAGGAAAAAAAAAAGGGACCTCTTTCATTTCTTATTAGTGACACAGATGAGTCATATCCTAGTTTTTTAAGTTTGTAGTACTAGTTTATAAGATCGCGGTATGCTGTGATTCAAATTAATTTCTTTTAAGGTAACAAAAAAAATATCATAAAGAATTATTTGACTTTGATATTAAGCCTAGCCTAGCCTAGCCTAGCCAATCTACTTTGAAGCATCTTAATCTAATTTTTTATTTAATTTGAGTTTAAAATTAAATTGTGTAATAATAGACTCGGTGTGATCCAGTCGACTTGACTTATTCAAAAGCAATATGGTTGATTAGTATAAAAAAAAAGAGAGAATGAAATTGGAAAAAAAAGAGAGATTAAATAGGAAAAAACAAAATAAGAAACTTCAAATTCAACTTTTTATTTAATCCAAGTTTAAAATTAAATCGTTTAAAAGTTGTTTTAACATGATTTAATAGACTGAGCAAATCTAAAAACAACTTAATCATTTGATCAAAAAATTCTGAAGATGAAAGTAAGGAAAAAAAAGTTATTAATCTGACTTTTTATCTAACATAGGTATAAAATTAAATTATATAAAAGTTATTTTAATATAATTTAGTAAACTTAATTTGTTTAAATATAAGTTGAATGTTGTTAAAAGAGTTTCAGGATGAAATTGCAAAAAGAACAAGGATGTGATTAAAAGAAAAAATAAGGAAAATAGAAAAAGAGGGGGATGAATTGAAAAAAAAATCGTAAGTTTTTTTTAGTATAGTAGGGTATTCTTATTCTTCTTCTTCCTTTTCTTATTATTATTATTATTATTATTATTACAAAAGGATCTTGCAAATAGCAGCCCATCAATGCTAGTTCGAGTCAACTTTGTGATTGGAACGGGATAAAGAAATTCATCAGATGTAAGAATATAAACTACAATGGCAGATAGTCTCCATTTGAAGATCAACTGTACCCGCATGAGTTTCACCCCAGCTTCAGCAACCTTGTAATTTACCTACCTCCTTTTCTTTTCTTTTTTTCTTTTTTTTGCAAGAGATGAACTGTTATTAAAAGGACACACCGGTCTCTCTCTCTCTCTCCAAACTTAGGGTTAACATTTATATAAATCATTAAATCCGGTCAATCCCTGTCATAAACTTTGAAGTTTAAAGTGTTTTCTTATTAATCTATTCAGCAATTTAATACCACCAATTACCCTTTTTTTATTTTTTCATGAAGAATGAAAAAAAGCACCATTCTTGGATTACATCGTAGAAGATAAATTATAAAATATTATAAAGTTTAATTTTTAATTATTATAATGTTAAGGAATAAAATTAATAAATTAATAAATAAATAAATGAAATTTAACATAAAAATAAATTCACAAGGCATGAGCTATTCCGTGGAAAATTTGCACGAAAATCAAGGAAAGAAAAGAAAAAAATAAAAAGAAAGAAAAAAGAAAATTTAACCTCCACATGTCTTCAACACAAGTACGCTTCGCACCACTAGAAAAATAACCATTGAGATGCATCAAACTTAAGAAAGGTGGCATTTGACAACCGGAGAAAATCACACACGTCAACAGCGTCCTTAGTACGTGCAATACACACGCAAAACCCTTTATCACCCTAATTCCTATAATTTTTTTACATTTTAAATTTGATTTCCTAAATTTTAATTATTTTAAATCAATAAAATTAAATTAATCTCTTAAATCTTAATTATTTTAAATTAATAAAATAAAATTTTATTTGGTAAAAACAAGCAATAACCAGGCCTCTTAAATTTTCCTCAATATCTAGAGATCCCCCTATATTTAAACATTTTAAAAAACGCTATTAAGTTTAATCTTAAATAAATTTAATGTTAAATAATAAATTTAAAACGGAAAACTATATGATAAAAAAATAGAGTTTATATTATCTTTCTCATGACCGCAATTCGATCCTTGATCATTTCATGTTCATATTAGGACCCATAGCTTTTATTATCATTTAGTTTTACCCACCAATCACGCATCATCAAAAGGGACATGGTCTTAATTATTGCCATGGACATGCTTGGTGGTGAGCTTACCATGTGGGTTTGCATCTTTCCCTTCACCCACCACTCAAAAGCCAGATGGAAGGATCAAGAATCCACCCCAACAATCTATGAATCTCACTGGTTCCAAAATAAATGACGGTAACTTCATTACAGACCACAACAAGGAGGAGAAAAAAATGACTAGGCAATCTGGAAGGAGCACCAAATCAACAAACATGACAAAATTGATCTTTTTATTTGTACAATTAAGATCAAGAAACTCAATTAAAAAGCACCCACCAATCAAGAAGATGGTCCGGCGCCGGCACCAGCACCAGCACCGGCAGCGGCAGCGGCAGCATGAGTAGAACTCATCAGCCCAGTAGCCTCTTCTTCCAAGAGCAAATCATCAGTCTTCCTTGTGACCCCATGAATCAAAACCACAACCACGCCAACCAAGAGTGAAACCAGAACATTCAAGGTCACATGTGTCAACAACAAGAAGAAGATGGTCAACACCCCCAACACGATCATCACCACACGATCATCAATAGTGCGGCCTAAAACCACAAGGGGCTCATCACGCAAGAAGTACAAGAATACCCACGCAACTCCCATCACAATAAATACTATGAGAGAGACAGGGTGCCACAACAAGCTCAAGAACAAGATTATTAGCACTACTATCGCGTAGTTCATAGTAAAGTAGGCGATGTTAGTTCTAACTCTTGCTAGCGCTTCTGATAGATTGCCAGGGAAGTTGAAAGACCTGAAGTTGAACATCACTTTCCATGGCCGACGTGTGCCCAGACCAGCTTTTATGCGCTCTTTGGCACGAGAAATGTATTCAAGTTTCGTGGAGGTTCCCGGTGAGGAAGAGGTCGGGATTGTGCCGTAATTTGCCATTGTTTCCGGCCAGATTCCGGTGGAGGCGGTCCTGGGGTCACGTTCTTCGGTTTTGCTTTTGTGAGGTTTGACCTCTCGGTGATCCTTTTGAAGAGAGATAATAAGGAGATGAGGGGATGACGTTGTTAAAAAGAGGAAGAGGGAAATGGAAGGGAGGAGAGGGCTAAATTATATTTATGGACAACTGGATTTATTCCATTGGATCTAGTACAGCTACAAAATTATTATTTGATTTATTATTTTTTTAAATGATAAAGGGATATTTTTTAAATGAGCTTGCAGGGTAACCGTTATTATTATTTTTTTCTTTAAAGTGGTAATCACAAGATTTTTTTTTAAAAAATATTTAAAAAATTAATTTTTTATTTTTATTTTAAATTAATATTTTTAATATGTATAAATAATTTTAATATGCTAATATAAAAAATAATTAAAAAATTAAAAAAATTATTTTAATGTATTTTTGAGTGGAAAATACTTTAAAAACAACCACTACTACACTTTGAAATACTTCTATTTTTATTTTTATATATTAGAGTAATTTAATAAAAAAATCCTTTGAAAAAAAATATTTTTTTTAACCATCTACCTTTTAAAAATATTTATTTATTTATTTAATATCAATATAATAAAATTATATTATACATGTCAATATATAGTTTACCACTGACTGTTAAATTTTAATTTAAAACAACCATGTTAATATAATATGCTTTATTCAATAATATAAAGAATTTTAAGGAAGAAGGCTTTTTATGCCCTTTTTATCTTGAGAATGTAATAAAAAAATGATTTTAAGATTTTTATCTTTTTATTTGTTTTTTTAATTAATATTGATAATGCTGCTGAAAATCTCATGAAATCTTTCAAAAATTAATGAGATTGTTGAAAACCCACAAATATTATGATATTTTCAAAGCTATTTCCTATGATACACTGCTACAAAATTGCCTTATATCAACATAATATTTTTCTATCAATACTTTCCAATGATTATAGCAATAAAATATTGTATTCTGAAATTCCTAATTATAATAATGACAAAATAATTTATGTTAATAAATATTGTTGGAATAAAATAATTAAAAAATAAAAAGATTTTTTTAAATGAATTTGTTATCAAAATGACATGTAATTAATAACCAATATAATTACTGGCAATATATTTGTCAATAAATCTAAAATGTTATAAATAGCAACCCCCCGTTCTTCCCTCCTTTCTTTGTTTTTTTTTTTTTCTCAACAAATTAAAACAACAACCTTTTTCTCCTATTTGAGCACAATTCTAATTCCTATCATTATAGATTTTAACCACTTGTATCAACATTATTTCTAGAAATGATGTTGATATACTTGTATCATTATAGATTTTTTCTAAATATTATTTACATCAAGTAAATAAACTTACTTATTTATGATTTAAGTTAATGTAATATTATTTTTTAGCATTTGTTGTGTAATTTGAGTATTTTACAATCTTTTCACAAAGAATTAAAGTTTGATTTTTATTTTAGGTCTTGTTTGTGATTTGAGAAAAATTGAGTTTGTTTGTAATTTGATGTAATTCATTTTGATTTTATAACTTAAGTATGTTATAATGAAATAAATGATGAGTTATTTAAAGGGTAACAATTATATTTTGACAATTTTATTGTTAAATTAAAAATTTTAGAGTAATTGATTTTTTTTATAGAATTGATAACAATTAAATAGAAATTTAGATTCAATATTCTTGAATTGAACAAATAATTGATAATTAGTTGCGTTATCAACTACTTGTCATAAATTGTATTTATTTAGTTGATATTATTATGCATCATTACATTTTTTGTACAAAAATAATAATTGGTTAATATATTACAAATTAATTTTTAATTACTACAATTAAGTTTTAAATTGATTATTACATTATTATTAAACGTCGTCATTATTAATTTATATAGGTTTTTGATTAGTACTTAAAAGTATATTTTTATTAAGGTTTTATATCATCATATTACACTTAAAGTATCATTAAATCCCTTAACTTAAGTATGTTTTATAATAACAAGTTTGATAATATAAGATATCTTTAATTTATAGTAAATGCTTATTTTGAATGCAAACATATCTTATAATTTAAAGGATTGATTGATGTATTTAACTATTGAAAGTGAAAAGACAAAGAAAGGGCTAAGCTTAAAGAAGAGATGCTGATTCAATTCAAACTAGAATATCATTCGGTTATTGGATCATAACTGGAGCTATAGAATATAGATTTAAGTCTGATTTATATGGATGGAAAGCTAAGACATAGGTCTAAAACTTTCATAAGAGTCCAAGATTCAAAAGGGTTGTTTTCAAGTTCAAATTGTAGCAATAAAATAGAAGTCGAAATCTGTCCTACAACTCAGACACTGTTCAGTATTCAACCCATATATTAAGTTTTAGAAACCCAAATGAGCTCATTCTTATTTTGTTGGAAAGATAAGACAAATGCCCAAAACTTTCATAAGATTATCTATTTAAATGTTGACGTTAGCAATGATGTTTTGTTCAGATAAAAAGATAATGGTTGTCACCAAGTCAAGAGGTGGCCACGCACTCAATAATTAGTCATCAAATCAATAATTATGAATTTTAGCTTATGAAAAAAGACATTTACCAAACATTGACGTTTTGGTTTTTAAATTAACATCATATTGCTTTTTTTCTTTATATTTTTGTAATGATTAAGTTTTACGTTCATTAATCTCTTGTTGATGTTTTTTTTTTTTTATCATAACTATGTTCTTATATAGTTTATTTTTTTCTCTTCTTTATAATGTTTAACTAAGTTTATTATGTAAATGTGAAAAGGTTTCACTAATATTGTTAGAATATTTATAATATAAACTTAACATGAACTTCAATGTTTATATCCAAGAAAGTTTGTTATTAACATGTTTTATCTTTATATCTTACTAATTCTTAATACCTTACTTGTTAAATGATTAATCTAGATTTGTGTTGTATAGCCCTTGGTACAACAAATACGTGGTACTTTCATAGCATACTGTATAGTATAACCGACACTTGTAATATGAAAGGAACTTCATTTGTTGTTAACATAAGTTAACATCTTGAATTCCTAACAATAGTTAAAAGTATGATGTTAGTAAAATAAGATAATTAATATGATCATATTAAAAATTTATAATGAACTATTAAGGATAAATCATTCGATTTGAATCTCCTTCAGGTGTGGTTTCTAGTTGGTTAGTAAAAAAAGTTTATATTATACATATTTCTAATAATATTAATGGATCCTTTAACATTGACAATTGCTTTTATCTTTGATTAACACTCACATCAATATCACATCTCAAAAGTTCTCTTCAACTCCTTTTCATTTGTTATTTATAATTTTATATAGTTAACCTCTATGTGGTTTGAATCTTATCTTGTTGAGTTACTTATTACTTCGACAGCCCTGCACTTGGAATAAGACGTCAATCTTTTGATCGTGTCAGTTTTCTAAATAATGGATGATCGTTTATGGATGCATATAGATTCACCTTTATAGGTAAGAATAATGTAGAGAGGTTGAGGGTTTTATTAATTTTACACTTTTAAATTCAAAGAATATTAGTGAAGGGGAAATTAGATGTCCATATGTGAAGTGAAAAAACAAAAAGTTTCTCCAACCAGATGTTTTGACAGTGCATCTCTTAAAAAAAGTATTCGTTGAGAAATATTTGTTTTTGTTTGCACATGGAGAACCCATGTTCCTTATGAGACTATGTTAGAAAGGATTGTTGGCTCAACATCTAATTCTAGCAACATATATAAAGTCGTCTATGATAATAGTAATCATTATATGAGAATGACGATGTATGTAATAAGAATAAATTATGGTTATTTAGTGAAGGTTCACATGTAAACGAAGAACCAAATATAGATGCAACTAGGTTTTTTGATTTTTTAAAATATTCTAATGAACCACTATGAGATGTGTGCACAAATCACAATAAATTATCGATCATTGTATGATTGTTTATCATTAAGTTAGATTATGGTACGAGTGAAGTTAGTTATGATAACATAATCAAATAGGCAAAAACTATTTTACCTGAAGAGAATAAGTTAAAAGAGAACTTAATGTTGCAAAATCCATAATGAAAATCCCTAGAACCAAGATACTAAAAAATTGATATATGCCCAAATCTTTACATGTTGTACTACAATGAAGATATAAATTTAACTTGTACAAAACCTGTAGGCATGCTTGGTATAAAACTAATATGGGTAGGGGAAGGACACTTAGGGAATATAAAAAACCGAGATACTTTCCAATCACTTTTAGGCTATAAAAAGTTATTTATATCTTCAAAGACATTCAGGTACATGACATAACATTATTCTTATGATGCATGAGATGTAGCAATAATACATTCTTTTGATGGTGAGTCTTACAAGTAGTTTAGTAAGATACATTCTTAATTTTTAATGAAATCATACAATGTGTGTTCTAGTTTGTGTATAGATAGGTTAAATCCATTTAAGTTCTTTCCTACACCTTATTCTTGTTGATTAGTCATACTAATAATTTACAACTTTCTCTGAGAGATGTGTATGAGGGTAGAATTTATATTTTACCTATAGTAATACCTGGTCCTTACAATCTAGGTAGAGATATAAATGTCTATCTTTAACCATTGATTGATGAGTTAAAACAATTGTCATCTAGAACTTTGACGTATAATGTTTTAAGAAAACAAAACTTTTAAATGAAGACAACTTTGATATAGACTATAAATAATTTTCCTGTATATGAGATGGTTTATGGATGAAGCACGCATAAAAAATTAGTATGTCCATATTATATGAAAAACAATAAGGCCTTCACCTTAATGAATGGTGATAAAACTTTTTTTTTTTATTGCCATCGAAAGTTTTTTCCAAGTCATCATCAATACAGGAAAAACAAAAATGACTTTTTGAAAGGAAAAACTGAAAGGGAAGTTACATCGTCAATATTGTCCGGTGAATAATTATATGATATAGTATTGTAGTATGAGGATATTGTATTTGGTTTTCTATCCAATAAATAAAAGTTTCTTGGTTTTGGTGTAACTTATAATTTGATAAAACAAAGTATTTTTTAAGAGCTTTCTTAATGGAAGACTAATGTCCATGTTATGTATATCGAGAAAAATATGTTTGAAAATATTTTTAATATGATTATAGATATCAAAGGAAAAACAAAGAACAACATAAAAGCATGAATATAGCTTTTTAAAGATTAACATCACCTTTTTCTCCAATTCTAGATAAATTTTAAGATCAATACCTTTCTCGAATCATCACCTAAATCAAACAAAAAAGGATAAAAAGATATTAACACCATACTCACCTAAAAGATTTACTTTACATGCATTATTATTGATTTGTTCAAGAACTTGGAATATACCATCTCCTTTAGACTAAAACTTACACTTTCTATGGGTTAGAAATATTTTCTTTCTTATATGCACTTAAACCCAATCACCACTAGAAACACTATTTATAGACAATACATCCTTATAATTCTGTAACAAAGAAACAACAAAACTATTTTACATAGGATTGCTAGTATAAAGAACATTTTTAACAACACTATTCTTTCTTATCTCTTTAATTTTTCTCTCCACTCTCGGTCAACTCTTTAATTTTTTTTCTTGAATGAATCTAACTTTTCTCTCATCTCATGGCTCATTATGAAGTTTGTATTTTCACTCCTTTAAGCCTTGCTTTTCTTTTTTTTTTTTTAAATTTCAATTAGTCTTTGTAAACCTGTTTCGGCGACACTAATACATGTGTGATGAATTTTTCATCTTTTACCAAAGAACACTTATTTATAAAGCTATCATGTACTACTTTCCTATCAAACTGTCATGAACTTCCCAATAATAAATGACCCTTATACATATAAACCATATTACACAAAACTTCATCACTATATTTTTCAATAAAAGATAAAATCAAAACCTGTTTATTAAGTTTAAATTAACCAAATTCATTAAACCATTAAAATTTATAAGATTTTTTAATGCTTTGTAGTATTAAGATATAACTTTCTAATAAATATATTACTTGCAATATTAGCATAACTTTGACCATTTATAATTATATTATACATCTTATTTCTGATATGATATCTCTCGTGGAAGATATTTTTTCTTTGGTGTTCTAAATAGATTTTTGTGCATATAGGAACATAACAAAATAGTGTTTGATATTATAATAGCAATTATTTTTTTTTTATTTTTTTTAATATTAATACATGTAAATAATTTAAAATACTAAAAATGTAAATTTATATAAAAAAGTTTAAATTAAAAAAAAAACACCGAAAAATCAAGGTACTACCTTGGCCAGCCGGCTCGGGCATGTGGCATGTTTCAACTTTCAAATCTCTAAACCTGAGCTTACTTTCCCTTTTACGTCACTAAAGTCGATTCTCTTCATAATGTGTCCTTGATTCGTCGTGGCATGAGGCTGTTGGAAGCTAACACAACCATCCAATTAACTGTTGCCATGCCATCGATTTTAGGAGGGTAGAATGTAGGAAATAGATGCTGATAAAGTGAGATCAAATAATTTTCATGGCAATGGCAATGTAATGTTAAAGCTTTTTGTGTGTTGGATGGCAGCAACGACAGCTTTTTGTGTGTTGGATGGTAGCAATGATGGGAGTGCAAAGGGAAATTCTATTGTTCTGAAGTAATTGTATTGAATGGTTATACTTTTGTGGCACAATATGCAACACATGTTCTTTGAATGAGTGGACTTATTATTTAACGAAAGAACCCAAAATTGTATATTAAGGTCTCTCTCAAAATTCTTTCTTTCAAAAATATATTTTTTATTTTTATTTATATATTATCAAGTCTCTTAAAAAAGATTATGATATTTGCATAAATAATAATAAAAAGTACATGGCATAATTTAGCATATTTAAAAAACTCAAAATTTAAGGAAAATAGTTTTGTTGATATTTTTACATGTATTTTTAGATTTAATAACTATTTTTTGAAATCTATGAGAATTTGGTCTTCATTTTAAATATAATTTTTTTTTATTTTGTTTATTTTATTATATGAGATTATGCACTTACATGTAGGATCTATTCCTTATATTAAATAAAAAAAGTGTCTTGTATTTTGATGTTTTGACTTTGGAATAATTATGCTTGACTGCTAAAGTTATGGTTCACTCTATTGGGGTGGACTAGTTTTAGATATTAGATAGACCAATGGTTAGAAACATAACAATACTTTAGTTTATTTCAAACAAATAAACAATGCATCTTATTTTAGATATAGTGTACTAGAGATGAAATGTCATCCCTATAAACAATCAGTTCCTTTATCTAAACTATGAGATTAATTAGGGTTTTTATTGATCAAAATACTAGGTGATAACTCTATATTATTTTTACTGATAAAAAACAAGAATTTCTTATTCTTTCCACCCATATCTTGAAAATCCTGGTCAGAGAGGACATTCACTATGATGTTGCACACGTGTGATAGAATAATGATTGCATTTGGGACTTGTGGACTAAGCTTCTTTTTTTTTTGTCTAATTAATGTGTTTTATAGTGACTCCATTTTATGCTTCAAATTATTTATTGATTATTGGTATATATATTTTTATTATCAGCATGTATTATTTTTATGCTTTACTTTTTTATATTGCACATCCATTGGTATATTGACTATATATTAATGCTTCAAGCATCACTTGCCTAAATCTTTTTTGAGAGCTCACGTAAGCTTCTAGGTTAGCTAAGGGGATTAATGGTCTGTTCTATAACTATTGGTCAAGATTTAGATGCATGAAACTCCTAATTTATATTTAAGTGTTTACTTAATAATGGTGGGCACACTTGCCTTAACCATTTCTCACAACATCCCCATATTATGTTTACGAAGATCATTATTAGGAAGATCTGAGACCTTTTTAAGATCAGATAGAAAACCTATCCTTGTTCACTTAAAGATTAGAACTTATCCTTAAATTGTATATGCCATCTATAAATTGCATTAGGGAAAGCTTGATATGTAGCATTCTAAATTTCAGGACTTTTAGGTAGAAAATAGTAATCATATAGACTCTACAAAAATCTAGATTATTACAAATTGACTAAGATAAATATGAATTCCCTCCTTAATTTAATAGAACACCAAGTCATGAACATTGCCACCTTTTGAAGGGCGAACCTATATTTAATTTTTCTTCTTTTTTTCCCTGCATGCACATCATATTTATTAGCTTTTCAATAATACTTGTCTTTCATTTATAGAAAAAACATTGGCCTACCCCTAAATGCCAACTCCTACAAAGATCTACAATAAGCAAATAAAAGAGTTCAGCCTGAACAAAAGCAAGATAACTTCCTCAGAAAGGAGATGGTTCAGTTATCCGATATGATAAGACAAACCATTTGCTTCGAAAGGAAGCCCCTACACATGGAAGCTAATATTGAGAAGCTCATTATGAATATACCTCCTTGTCCTTCTTCATCCCCTCATCAAAAAGATTATTTCTAATACTTACCTGGTTAATCAAAGTTTGCAAATTATTGCTTTCAATGCCTCAAGTTCTTCAAAGATTCATATTATCTTGCCTCATAATTCATTAAGATTTACTGCAAACTAGATACATCAAACATCTTCACTTTTATCTAAAGCCATTCAACTAAAAATCACAAGAATTTTAGAATATCAAAGTTTGTAAGCTAAAAAGCAAGAGATGAGTTGATTTTGTGAAAGATAATGTCATTTACCACATTTTCATCAATCATCTTTAGCATAACAAGTGGTTGGTAAATGCCAACGAGACATAGATATTGATAAGGAAGCTTATCTAAGAAAGGTGTTGTATTGCCAATCATTTTATTATGGAACTTTGATATTCTATATTTTTGTTTTGGGATTGCTTTTCATCTTTTTAGTGAAACAAGCCTTTTCTATCTCTTTGTTGTTTTGAAATCAAAATATGTATTTTTTTAAAGTATGAACTTGACATTATATTGTTTCTCCTATTGGATAAATAAAGTGACACAACTTATCGAACCCCAATATGTGCCATATGACACGACTAAAAGATTGATGTCTTCTCCTAAGTGCAGGAGTGTCAAAGTAATAAATAACCCAGCAAGACCGGGGTCAAACCACAGGGAGGTTAATTGTATAAATTATATATAACAATAATACAACAACAGTAATAATAATAATAATAATAATAGTAGTAGCAGCAGCAGCAGCAGTAGTACTAATAATAATAATAATAATAATAATAGAGGAAGAAGAAAAACAAGAAGAAAAAGTTGATAAGAATTTTGAGATGAAAGATTAATGTAAGAATTAAACAATGATAACAACAAATGTCATGGTTAGAGGATCCACTAATGGTATGTCAAACAAGTATAGTATAAACTCTTATTATTCAATTGGAAACCACACAGAAAAGAGGTACCAATCATATTATAAATTGTTAATATGATTACATTATTTATCTTATTCAATTAATGCTAATACTTGTAAACCTCGTTATGCATTCATGATTACAACTTATGTTAACAACAAATCAAGTTTCTTTCATAGCTCAGGTGTTGATTATACCATACAATATGGGCTATGAAAGTGTCAAGTATTTGTTGTACCAAGTGTTATAAAATATAAATCTAAATTAGTCATTTAACAACTGAAGTATTAAAGAGTGAACAAGATAACAAATACAAAATATGTTTGTATCAAACATTAAAGTCCATGTTAAGTTTACACTATACTTATTCTTACACCATTAATATAACCTTTTCACCTTGACATAATAAACTTAAATAAACATAATAAAATAAAGAAAAATAAATAAACAAAATAAAAATATAAATAAGATAAAAGTTAACTAAGTAAAGGAAAGAAATTGAAAGGCATAAACAAGATATTAATGAAAATAAAACTTAAGCATTACAAAAATACAAAGAGAGGAAGCAAGAGAATGATCTTGATCTGGAGACCAAGATGCCTAAATGCATGGTAAATACCTCCTTTTATAGAAAAAAATTGGAAACTATTGGTTTGATGATTAATTGATGAGTGAGTGACTAATTCTTGACTTGGTGACAATCCTTATCTTCTTTTGTTTGCCCAAAATGTCATTGATAACGTCAGAATTAGAACCACTTGAAAACATAAAAGTTGTAGGAAATTATCTCAGCTTTCCAAGAAAAAAAAATGGAGGGACTTTTAGAACTCCAAATATGGGCCAAACACTGAACAATATTCGGGCTGTAGGACAGATTCAGATTTCTTCATTGTTGCTATAATTTAGACTTGAAAATGACCTTATTAAATCTTGAGCTCCCTATGAAAGTTGTAGGCCTATGTCTTACATTTCCATCCATAAAAAGTAGACCTAAATCCAATATCTACAACTCTAGATATGACCCAATTACCGAACAGTATTCCGGTTTGGACTGCATCGACATCTCTTTTCTAAGTTTGACCATCTCTTTGTCTTTTCAATTTCAGTTCTTAAACTCATTAATCAATCTTTTCATTTATGTGATAGGCTTCCATTTAAAATGAACATTTACTATAAATTAAAGGAATCTTATATTATTAGATATATTAGTATAAAACATGCTTTATTTAAGGAGTTATTGATACTTCAAGTACAAAATGATGATATAAAAACATGATAAAAAATATAGTTTTAAGTACTAATTATATCCCCCAACCAGCTTATTACTAGTTTTTAATAATCAAATAAATCAATCCTTTGAATTATGAAACATGTTTACATTTGAAATGAGCATTTACCATAAATTAAAGATATCTTATATTATCAGACTTATTATTATAAAATATGCTTAAGTTAGGAATTTAATGATACTTTAAGTGTAATATGATGATATAAAACCTTGATAAAAATACACTTTTAAGTACCAATCATCTATCTTACCCATAAAAGCAACAACACATATCATTGGCGACTATAATGCATCACAAGCTTTTTTAAATAATGCCACAAGTAATCCTATAATGCTCATTTCTCCTCAAAACTAAATTAAATTAATGACCACACAACTCGATGCCTCTAACCATTTCCTCTTCCATTTATGGTAGTAGCAACGGTAACCACCTATGAAGAAGAAGAGAAGATCGGTAGAGGGAGATAAAAGTATATTTGTAAATAAAAAGAGAGAGAGAATTGCAAGTTTGTTGTGTGTTTTTCCTATGTTTGCATGTATTTTTTAGGCTCATCATCGACACAAGTAGGAAGAGTCTAGATCCACTTGTTTTTTAACCTTCACTAGCGACGAAATGAACCCACACGCTTCTAATAGCGGTGGTAAGTGGATACATATGCTGCCACTGATTCTTTATTTCTCAAAGTCTTCAACATTGTTTTCTTGGTTATAACAACCTCTACAGTTAACTCCTAGTCCTTAGAAGGTCAATCTATAACCTTATGTAATTTTTATTAATAAATTGCTACATGTATATATATATATATATATA
>NW_011500264.1:190840-201610 GCF_000495115.2 Populus euphratica
ATACAAGAGAAAATCTTTAAAGTCACGGTTAAAAAAAGGGTATTATATAATCCATATATATATATATATATATATATTAGGGCATAACTATTGTGTATATTTTTGGAATATTTAAACACTGTTACTTTGGTTTGGTTTGTGTTTTTTATTTTAAAATGATTTAATTATTTGTGAGTTTATTTTTTATTTTTTAAGTTTTGATTGTTTTTTTAATATTAAATGTTGATTCATGGATTATTTCTTGATTTATGTTGATTTATTTGAGTTAGCATAAAATTTAAACGAAGTTCATGAGATTCATATGGATTTTTGGTGTTGAATAGTTTCGAGTTGATGAATGATAATTCATTTTGAATTGATATAATAATTAAAATAGTTTTGATTAAAAAACATATTTTTGTTTTGCCAAACATCCTCTTAGCTAATTTTAATAAAGTTTTACATTTTTGAAAAATCATCTTACAATGAATTTTGAATTCACCACTTTTTTGGCCCTTCTAATTTAATATGTGAAATCATGATCTACACATGAGATGCTTTTTCAATATTAAATAAATGAGATTCCTTTCACAAAAACAATAAAAAAATCATTTTAAAAAAAATATAATTCTTATTTGAATTTGCATATAACCAAGTCTCTCATAAAAAAATAAATCATATTTGAATAAATAATAATAAGATAAAGTACATGACATGATTTATCATCTTTAAAAAACCAAAAATTTAAAAAAATAATTTTGTTGATATTTTTACATGTATTTTTAGATTTAATAACCAATTTATGAAATCTATAAGAATGTGATTTGCATTTCAAAAATACATGTAAAAATATATAAAAGTTGTATTCTTGGTATTAAATAAAAAGATAATTTTTTTATTTTTATATTTTAACTCTAGAATGACAAGACTTGACCCCTAAAATTATGATATATTCTATGATCTTATAATATCACAACTCTCTTGTTTGGATATTGATACATGTGTAACTTATTATTAAACATTAAAAACACTTAATATCATAATTAAAAAGTGTTTGAATATACCTATAATATCAATATATACTTCTATCTCCTATTGTCGTGTAATGCCTTTTCTCTTAAGTTGTATTTTCACCTTTGTAGCAACTTGCATCGTGTCTGCACGTCACAACAACAAAGACTACTCAAATCTTGCAGGGATGACATTGATAAAGAGACGACGAGACACTACCGGGCCGGCCGGCTAGGGCACGCAGCGTGTTTCCAATCTCTAAACTTGAGCCTACCTTCCCTTTCACGTTACTAAAGTCGATTCTCTTCACTATTGGGTCCAAGATTTCGTGGTGGCATGAGGCTTTTGGAAGCTAAAACAACCATCCAATTAACTGTTTCCATGCTGATAAAGTGAGATCAAATAATTTTCATGGCCATGGCAATGTAATGTTAAAGCTTTTTGTGTGTTGGATGGCAGCAACGACAACGTTTTGCGTGTTGGATGGTAGCAATGAAGGGAATGCAAAGGGGAATTCTATTGTTTTGATGTAATTGTATTGTATGGTTATACTTTTGTGGCACATCAAAAAAGGAATTCGTTCTGCCCCATCATGTTCATTGAATGAGTGGACTAATTATTTAACGAAAGAACCCAAAATAGCAGCAACACTTTGGAGGAAAAGATTCAAGTTTTATTGGCAAATAAATAAAATATTATTGCCATAAAGTAGTAAGGTGCAATTGGATTCCAAATATTATTTCATATATATATATATATATATAATTAAAATTGATAAATATATTAAATTTAAATAGTAAAAAAAAAATCAAAGATAAAAACATAGTCATCAAGACTCCTTCTAACATCTAAAACTTTTTCCATAGCTATCAAAGAAGGATAATTATATTACATTTCATATCTCATATATATATATATATATTTGTGTCAAAATATAGTGTGACTTGGGACCGATCCTTTAACTTGATCAATTCTTAAATTGGGTTTAACAACTATACTTTTTTCTTTGTTATATAGTTATAAAATAAATAGAAAGATTATAAAGTAACATTTAAAAAAAAGGAGACATTTATACATATTGCAATATGTTTCGAATAAAATAAAATTATAAAAAAATATAAATGGCGTGGTAAATAATATTGACCTATTAATTGGGGTGAAATAATTATATTATTGGTTAAAAATTAATAAGATTAATTTGATTAGTTATATCCATTTGGACCATGTGTGGAAAATTTGGATCATGTGATCTAAATAGGAGAGCTATGTCAGTAAATTAGGAGATCGTGGGAACCTATATTAACTGAAGATTTAAAAGGGTGTCGTGACCAACTTTTGATGTGATCAGTTAATTTCCTATATATTATATGTATGTAATTTTTGTATTTACTATATTACCTCCTCTATATATGTTATTCATATTCGTTTCTCTTATTAGAATAAATGAAATAAAACTTATTTATAATTTTAAAGTAACATTAATATATAAATTAAATTTTATAAGATTTATTTTTATATGATCTAGTTGACTTGACCAATCAAAAAATAAAACTTCAAAGTTACATATTTTAAGTAAAATCTTAACTCTAGACAAGCCAGGAGAGCTCGATAACATTAGAAATGAGATAGGTAACCAAGTTAAAGTGTTTATGGGTTGAAAATAAAGGAAAACAAGTGAAAATTAAATGAACTAAATTTCATTTTATTTGAAAAAAATAGAAAATTAGTATATATAGTGAAATTTTCAATGAGCTATTCAATACAATTTTATAATTAAAATTGATAAATATATTAAACTTAAATAATAAAAAAAGAAAAAAATTAAAGATAAAAACATGGCCATTAAAGCTCCTTCTAACATCTAAAATATGACAAGTTTTTCCATAGCTATCAAAGAAGGATAATTATATTGCATTTTATATCTCATATATATATATATATATATATATATATATATATATATATATTTCTATTTTTTTTTTCATATTGACCAGGTCAACTAATATGACCTGAAACTCATTCTTTAATTTGATCAATTTCTAAATCTAGTTTAACATCTATATTTTTTTTTTTTATATAGTTATAAAATAAATAGAAAGATTAAAAAGTAATACACCCGGTTAAAAATAGAGGAGACATTTATATATATTATAATATGTTTCAAGTGAAATGAAATTATTAAAAAAAAGATATAAATGGCGTGGTAAATAATTTTGACATATTAATTGGGGTGAAATAATTATATTATTGGTTAAAAATTAATAAGATTAATTTGATTAGTTATATCCATTTGGACCATGTGTGGAAAATTTGGATCATGTGATCTAAATAGGAGGGCTATGTCAGCAAATTAGGAGAACGTGGAACCTATATTAACTAAAGGTGGAACCTATATTAACTGAAGGTTTAAAAGGATATCGTGGCCAGTTTTTGATGTGATCAGTTAATTCCTTATATATTACATGTATGCAATTTTTGTACTTATTATATCACCTTCTCTACATATGTTATTCATATTCGTTTCTCTTATTAGAATAAATGAAATAAAACTTATTTATAATTTTAAAGTAACATTAATATATTACATTGTCATTAGACATTTATATCTCATTATCTTTTAATTTTTTTTTTATAATATTATGATATTACATAATAAATTGACAAAGATAATCATGGATAATGCACCCTTAAAGATAATTACATGAAAGCTTTACAATGTTGTTATCATTATATATGTTTTTTCTATGTTTACAGGTATTATTTAGGTTCATCGTTGGCATAAGAAAAAAGAAGAATAAAGGCTAGTTTAGATCCAACTATTTTTTTTTTATTTTCACCAGCGACAATATGTAAACCCATATGCCATTGTTTATTGCAGCCTCTCCAATTAATTCCCTTATTCTCGATAATCTAAAATCATTTTTGTTTATAAATTACTAAAAAATATGAAATTTTTGGACAAAATGCTTATTATTGTATATAATTTTGGATTGTTTGGATGCTATTACTTTGGTTTGGTGTGTGTTTTTGCATTTTAAAATGATTTGATTATTTATGTTGAATTGCAAGTTTGTTTTTATTTTTTTTGAATTGTGATTGCTTGTTGGGCATTAAATGCTAATTCATGGATTATATTTGGTTCACATTGATTTATTTGAATTAACATGAAACTTGAAATAGCTTTGATTAAAAAAATGCTAGATATTTTTCACAGCGTTAGTGAAATTAATAAGATCTATGTGGATTTTTGGTGTTGTATTGATAACATGGTTAAATTAGCTTTGATTAAAAATGTGCTTTTGTGTTTTGCCAAACATACTCTTATTCTAATTTTAATAAATTTTTAAATTTTTGAAAGATCAACTTGCAGTTAATTTTGAGTTCCCCACTTTTTTAGCCATCCCCAATTTAATATGTGAAATTGTGATCTACATGTGATGTGCTTTTTCAGTATTAAATAAATCAATTTCATTTCACAAAAACAACAAAAATCTTTCTTTCAAAAATACATTTTTTTATTTTAATTTGCATATTCTCATGTCTCTCAAAAGTAAAAAAGAAAAAGAAAATAAAAATCATATTTTCATAAATAATAATAATAAAAAAACTACATGACTTGATTTAGCATTTTTAAAAAGCCTAAAATTTAAGAAAAATAGTTTTGTTGATATCTTTGCTTGTATTTTTGGATTTAATAACTAGTTTATGAAATCTATGAGAATTTGATCTATATTTCAAAAATACAAAAAATGTTTTTTTTTGTTTCTTTTAATATAAGATATTATGAACTTATACATAAGATGTATACCTGATGTCGAATAAAAAAAAACAGTTTATTTTATTTTTATGTTTTGACTTAAGAATGACTACATTTAACCCTTGAAGTTATGATTCTCCCTACTACTATAGATTAATTTTAGCCATTAGATAAACTAACGGTTAGAAAACACAACAACACCTTAGTTTATTTATAAAAAAAAACAATGCATCTTATCATAGGTAAGGTATGCTAGGGGTGATACATCATCTCAATATACAATTAATCCTCTTATCTAGATTCTGAGATCAATTAGAGTTCTTAGTGATCAAAATATTACATGGCGATTTCATACCTTTTTTACTGATAAAGAACAAGAATTCCTAGTTTGAGAGGACATTCACTGTGATGTTGCACACATGCGATAGAATGGTGACTCCACTTGAAACTCATGGACTAAACTTTGTTATTTGTCTAATTGATGTATTTCATATTTATTGATCTATGCTTTTTATTATTAATGTGCATCATTTTATGCTTCAAATTATTTATTACTTATTGGTATGTATACTTTTATTATTAACATGCATTATTTTTATACTTTAAATTTTTATATTACATATACATTTGTATATTGAATATAGATTAATCCTTCATACATCACCTGACTTAATCTTTTTTAGAGCTCATATAAGTTTCTAGGTTAGGTGGGGGATTAGCTTTCTACCGTATGACTATTAGTTAAGGTTCAAATATATGAAATACCTAACTCATATTTGAGTGTCTGGTTGGTAATGGTAGGCATACATGCCCTAACCATTTCTCATAATGCCAGTATACTATCGTTACACAAATCATTACTGGAAAGATTTGGGATTGTTTTGAGACTAGATAGAAAACCTATGTATGTTCACTTAAAAATTAGAACTTATCCTTAGGTTGTATGCGATTATGTGCCATCTGTAAATTTCATAAAGGAAAGCTTGGCATGTAGTATCTTGGATTTCAAGACTTTTATGTGAAAAATAGTCATCACATAGATTCTACAAGAGTTTAGATTATTACAAATTGACTGAGTAATAAAACACTAGTTGACGACCATTGCCACCCTTGAAAGGGTGAACCCGTATTCATTTTACCTTTTCTTTTTTCACATGTATATCACATTTATTTTCTTTGAAAATGTCTTTCATTTATAGAATAAATATAGGCCTACCCCTGAGCGCCAACTCCTATTAAGATTTACAATAAGCAAATAAGAGAGTTCAACTTGAACAAAAGCAAGATAATTTCTTGAGAAAAAAGATGGCTTGGTTAACTGATATGATAAGACAAACTATTTGCTCTAAAAGGAAGCCCCCTATACTTGAAAGACAATACTGAGTAACTCATTATGAATATGCCTCCTTGTCCTTCTTTACATCCCATCAAAAGATTATTTCTGATACTTATTTAGTTAATTAAAGTTTGTAAATTATTTCCTTCAATGCCCCAGGTTCTTTAAAGATTGATGTTGTTCTACCTCATAATTAATTATAATTTGCTGCAAACTAGATATATCAAACATCTTTATCTTTGTCTGAAGCCATTTAACTAGAAATCACAAGAATTCCAGAATAATAAGTTTATAAGTTGATGAGAAAGAGACAAGTTAGTTTTGTGAAAGATAATGTCATCTATCATATTTTCATCAAATCATATTCAACATAATAAGTGGTTGGTAAACATTGACGAGATGCATAGATTATTGGAAAAGCTGATCTAAGAAGGGTGTTGCATTTTCAATCATTTTGTTATGGAACTTTACTATTTTGTATTTTTCTTTTAAGATTGTATCTTATTTTTTTTTAGTAAAATATGCCTTTTTTTTTAATCTTGTTGTTGTTTTGAAATCAAAATATGTTTTTTTTTTAAGTACTAACTTGGCATCATATTGTTTTTCGTGATTGGAAAAATATAATGACAGAACTTATCGAACCTAATTTTTGCCATACGAAATGCTGAGAGGCAACCTCTTTCAAACTCGTAAAATTGACCCTCATGATTGATTCCATGGCTTTGTTCAAAATATTTTGACAACATTAGTTTTGTAAAAAAATCCTTTCCAAAACTAATCCTAAAAAATCATTTACCAAATTGAATTTTCTTCTTGATTTAAAAAATAATTTAATATTTTCTTAAAACAATGTTTAAATGTCCCTTTGTAAGGTGGAAAATGAATCATTCATGTAATTTTTATTTTAAAGTGACCAAACCATTTTGAACTAACACATGAAATATGAAAAAGTCATGTCCCATGTCTGTTGGCCCATAGTTTTAGTTGTATACGTGATTGCTAGTAATTGATTTATAAAAACTTAAAGTCTTTATACAAAAGTTTCAAAATCATCACATCAGATAAGGATAAAATTTATCAATTTTAATTACTTGTGCTTGAAATGATGAAAGATCATCTTTGTTATCCCTTCACGTTTTAAAAATATATCTCATGTGGTTTCTATTTCAGCCTAAATAAGTTTTTCTTCATTAAAGCTTTAACTAGAATCACACCTCACACCAATAGGCAAACATAAATTTTAAAAGTCAAAGATCGATCTTGACTGAGATCACATCTTATATTAGGAGGTAAGTATAAATTCAAAGATCAAAGGCCAAACAAAGGTCATGAAAAAGCTAAAGAGCCTGAGAAATTTGAATGACAGGGGTATACTTAAATGGAAAAAAAAAAGGATCGAGTTAAGGTTAAAACAAATCAAGGATGTTTCATTAAAGCAATAAAAAGGGCGAATCAAAGAAGCATGATGGCATTGATCCAAAGTCTTTAGAACCTTAAAACACTCTTTGAGCCTACAACTCCTTTTCTTTTATAGCTAGTACCATAACCTGCATTGCGAGCATTTTAAAAACCATTTCTAATCAAGCAAGCAAGCAAATTAAACCAACAAATGATGTTCTCAAAATGCAAAAGAATGTTTTTTACAAATCTCATTAGGTTGTGAACACAGCTACTCGAAATTATTCATGTTGACAAAGAAAATGCTAAAAAAAGACAAATTTTTCTCAAACAAAAAGTTGAGTTCTTACTCGAGTCTCATGCTTTAAAGTTTATAAAAATAAAAGGTCACCTTATCATATACCTTCACCAATTCCAATTTTTCCAGGATAAAAAGATCAAATTATCTTTTTTTTTCCCCAATTTTGTTTTAAACTTACATTGAATAAATTTATTTGTTTTAAAAATTAAAAAAAAAATTCATATAAGCCATGGATAACTTAACTTTGAACTAACACTACTTTCTTAACCTTTGCCTTGTTAATTCTCAACAAAAAACGAACAAAAATAACATTTTAGCTTTGAATGACATGTCTTAAGGTTATGATCAAAGAGAAACTTTCAAAATTACATCTTATGGTCTTTTACAATAATTAGACTTAAATGAATATGATCCTTAAAATTTATGAATTGATTCCAAAACATGAAAATGATTTCCAAAAGATAGAAAGATACGGAGGTTATTGACCAAGTTGCATAGTCTTTAATATAAATGACATCAACACTTTTTATAAGTCATATTGGAAAAGTTAAGTAGTCGGGAGGCAATACAGTGGATCTTGAAAGAGATAACAAACAATAACCAGATCAATTGAGAAGTAAAGAAGCCCATTATGAATAATCAAATGATGATATAACAAAATGTATCAAAGTTATCAATGGCATATGAAAACGACAAGTGTTTGCATAACTAGATCAGATGAAGGTAACTTTGCTAAAAGAAAATATACTATTTGGTGAACTCTAGTAGTAGTTGAGAGTAATGCTGCACATGAGGGGCATCTTCATGGTAAAAAAATCAGCTCGCCCTTTGTAGGATGGCTATGATACATGAAAAATTTTATCACAAGAATGAGCGGCTGATGGGCAATTTGCAACAATAATTGATAATAAATGATTGGATAAACTCTTTTAAAGAAGTGACAATAATGGAGCACTTCTTCTTTATCAAAATAAAATAAGAGGGGGTAAAGGTGTAAGAATACCATAATTAGGGGACACCATCCAACCAGGGGGCAATTTCATGGCCACGAAAGTTCATCACTCTTTAAAAAATGATTAACTGAGTAAAGCTTCATTTATTGCCTAAAGGTTTAGGTTGTGCATGAAAGAGGCAATCAAACACATTAGTCATATGGGTAAAACCCATGTGAGTTGAAGAGTCAAAAGACCAAGAGAACTCATCTAAAAAATTACAAACCTAGTCCATCAAACAATAAAGAGACAAAAAGAAATGGTGGTCTATATTTCAAACCAGGTAAATATATATGTATAGGAATTTCACAATAAAAAATCCTCAATGAAGTCTAGCAATAATCCATAAAATTAGAGCTCCTTAAGATTTTAAGCCTAGTAAGACTCAAATAATTAAAAACCAATAAGGTTTTGACAAAGAGAAAGTCTAACAAGACTTCAAAAAATTAGAACTCAGCAAATTTCTAAGCTCATCAAGACTCCAACAATTAAAAACTTAGCAAGGTTTATAAAAAAAAATAGTCTAACAACACTATAACAAATTAGGACCCAATAAAATTCTAAGCCTAGTTAGGCTCCAACAATTAAAAAACTAACAAGGTTTAGAATGTAAGAAGGCTTCAATTGATTAAAAACCAAATAAGGTTTTTAAGAAAGAGTCTAGCAAGACTCCAATAAATTAGGACGCGATAAGGTTCTAAGCCCAATAAGGCTCTAATTAATTGAAAACTCAGCAAGGTTTTAAAGAAAGAGTCTAGCAAGACTCCAGCAAATTAGGATATAGGAAGGCTCTAAGCCTAATAAGGTAGACTTCTGCAAATTAAGACCTAGGAAGATTTTGAGCCCAATCAGGTTCCCATTGATTAGAAATATGACAAAGATCCATCCTTAGTAAGGCTTCAATTGATTAAAAACCTAATAAGGTTCCAACAATGAAAGGTCCATAAGTAAGAACATAGCAAGGTTTCGAGACCAATAAGGCTCTAACAGATGATAAGAAGTTCAATATAGACAATCTAAAGAAAAAAAAAAGATGGTCTACTTCAAAAAAGAAAAGTAAGACATCTTAAAGACATCATCATCAATTATCCATGAAAAATCTTAAATATTTTTCACACTATAAACAAATTACTTGATTACAAACTATGAGCTGGTTACTCGAATAGAGACCATGAGCAAGTTACCAGATTATGAATGATGGGCAGGTTGCCTAAACAAAGACCATCAATGAAAAATCCTGTATATTTTTCACACCATGGGCAAGTTATCAAATCACGAACCACATGCTCGTTGGTTGAACTTAGACCACCCATGCAAAAAAACTAAATATTCCTTACACTACGAGTAAGTTACCTAATCATAAACTATAGGTTGGTTGCTCAAATAGAGATCTTTCATGAAAAATCCTAGATATTTTTCACACCTCAGTTAAGTTACTTGATCTCAAACCATGGATTAGTCGTCTAAACAAAGACATTTAATTTAAAATTTTAGATATTTTCACACTCCAGTGAGTTATTCGATCACGAACCACGAACTGATCATTTGAAGAGAGACTATCTGTGAAAAATCTTTTATATTTTTTCACATAACAAGTAGGTTAACATAAACCATAGGTAGGTTACGTGATTATAAACCATAGGCAGCTCGCTGACACGACTAAAAGATTGATGTCTTCTCTCAAGTGCAGGAGTGTTGAAGTAATAAATAACTCGGCAAGACCTGGGTCGAACCACAGAGAGGTTAATTGTATAAATTATAATAACAATAATACAACAACAATAATAAGAACAATAACAACAACAACAATAATAGTAGCAAAAATAATACTAATAATACTAGTAGTAGTAGTAGTAGTAATAATAATAATAATAATAATAATAACAACAACAATAACAATAATAAAGAAAAAGAAGAAGAAGAAGAAGAAGAAGAAGAAAAGTTGATGAAAACTTTTAGATGGAAAATTAACGTAAGGATTAAATAATGATAACAA
>NW_011500264.1:205943-206045 GCF_000495115.2 Populus euphratica
AGTAAGAGAAAGAAAGGATTCGTTAGGAAAGTAACCATCGATTTGTGTGATGTCAGATGTCGGATTTGTTGTCACTGTTGACAAAAGATTCGCATCAACATT
>NW_011500264.1:207065-218875 GCF_000495115.2 Populus euphratica
ATTATAAAACATGTTTTAGTTAAGGAGTTATTGATACTTCAAGTGCAAAATGATGATATAAAACCTTGATAAAAATGCACTTTTAAGTACTAATCATTGTTGATACTTCAAGTGCAAAATAATGATATAAAACTTTGATAAAAATGCACTTTTAAGTACTAATCATTGTTGATACTTCAAGTGCTCAAACATAGATCATTTGTGAAAAATCCTAGATATTTTTACACATAAAGCTAATGCTCAACTACCTAACATTTTCTTTTTTCTACAACTTACTTTTTAAAGTCCTTACAAGACTTTATACAATTTGTATTATAAAGTGGGGCTTTATATTATATGTATTGTAGAAAGAGGGGGTAACTATCATAACATAATTTTTACCTTGTTTTTCTCAGTTTAAAAAAAATATATCCAAAAAATGGTAATAAACAACAACAAAAATCCAAAATATATATTTTGATGTATTTGCATTGGTTTTGGTATGTTTAGTGTGTTTTCAAAAGAATTAAAAATACATAATTTTTCTTTTGACTTGTTTAGCTTTTAATGCACTTATTTCAAAATCATTGATTTATTTCTCTCATCAAATTGACTTTGACGTTGTCTTTTTTTTTTAAATAAAAAACAAAATATTTGAACAAGGATACCAAAAGTGCAAAAAATAAAAATAAAGGTACCAAAATGATATTAGATTGCTTGGTCATTAAGTTTGTCTATAAATAGTGAGGGAATCTCACATATAAAGGATAGGGGAACATTAGCCAAAATAAAAAAGAAGGAACCATAACACTCATTTTTTCTTTCTGTCCCCCTCCCTTAAAAAACCCTAATCTATTTTTAAATTTCAATCATCAGCCATATAACAAAATAAAAGCCACCTATCTTTATCTTCTCTCCCTACTGAAATATGAAAGAAATGAAAACAAAGGTAGAAAAATATGAAAGAAACAAAAACAAAAAACAAAGGTAGAAAAGCCTTAAACCTATCTTTAACCTAAACTTTTCACAAAAATCCAAAATCAAGCCAACCTTTTTCAACCCATTTTTTTCATTCTGACAAGATTATCCATCATTTCTGTCTTCAACCTACGCCCACCTTTCCAACCTTTGCTCACCTCTTTACCTTTACTGTCACCACCACTTACAACCCTGACTAATCCATGTTGACAAACTTACAACAACCAAGTAGCATCTATATTTTCTCTCTCCAGTCATGAGAACCATAACATTAGTTTCGGGAAAGAATAATAGTAATAGGACCACTTCGACAAGAGTTTTCTATACAGTAGTAGTCCTCTTCAATAGCTCCTTATCCATCTCACTAATAAAAGTGACAACCCTTATCATCAATTGCCATTGTAATACATTATAAGTTTTTTTAAACAATGCCACAAGCAACCTAAAACCCTCATTTCTCCTCAAAACCAAATCAGATTGATGACCACATGATCACATAAATGGATGCCTACAACCATTTCCTCTTCTATTTATATAAGTAGCTACAATAAGCACCTATAAAGAAAAAGAAAAGATCGATTGAGGGAGACAAAAGCAAATCTATTAATAACAAGAGAGAGAACTACAACTTTTTTTGTGTGTTTTTCCTATATTTGTAGGTATTGCTTATACTCATCGCCAACATAAGTAGGAAAAAGAGTAAAAGCCAATTTAGATCGACATGTTTTCTTGTCTTCACCAGCGACGATGCGTGAGCCTACACGGTGCTAGTGGCGGTGGTATATGGATACATGCACCACTACTATTCCTTTATTTCCTAAAATCTTTAGCATTGTTTCTTTTCTTATAACAACTTCTTTAATTAACACATCATCCTTAAAAGATTGATCTATAACCTCAAATCATTTTTGTTGACAAATTGCTAAAAAATGCATATATTTTAAGACAAAAAAGCTTATTATTATGTATAATTTTGTACTATTTGAACATTATTAATTTGATTTAGTGTGCGTTTTTTATTTTGAAATGATTTGATTATTTGTGTTGATTTGCGAGTTTATTTTTTATTTTTTAAGCTGTGATTTGTTTTTTGGACATTAAATGTTGATTCACGGATTTGTATATATTTATGTTCATTTATTTGAATTAGCATGATATTTGAATGAAGTTCATGAAATTCATAAGATTTATGTGGATTTTTGGTGTTGTTTAGTTTCAAATTGATTAATGATAATTCACCTTGAATTGATGTCATGGTTAATATAGCTTTAATTAAAACATATTTTTGTTTTTTTTACCAAACATAGCTTTAGTCTAATTTTAATAAATTTTCAAATCTTGCAATTAATTTTGAATTCGCCACTGTTTTTGCCCTCCCAAATCTAATATGTGAAATTATGATCCATACATGACACCTTTTTTGGGTATTAAATAAATCAGTTTCCTTTGAAAAAAACAAAAACAATATTTCTTTCAAAATACTTTTTTATATATATTTTAATTTGCATATGGTCAAGTCTCTCACAAAGAAAAAATCATATTGGCATAAGTAATAATAAGAAAAAGTACATGGTATGATTCATCATTTTTAAAAAACCAAAAATTCAATAAAAATAGTTTTGTTGATATCTTTATATGTATTTTTGGATTTAATAACCAATGTATAAAATCTATGAGAATTTGATCTACATTTCAAAAATAAAAAAAAAATTATTTTGGTTATTTTAATATAAAAAATTATAAACTTATACGTAAGACGTATTCCTGATATTGAATAAAAAAATAGTTTCTTTTATTTTTATATTTTGACTCTAGAATGGCTATGCTTGACTCTTAAAGCTATGGTACACTCAATGATCTTGTAATATCATAACTTTCTTGTTTGGATATTAACACATTGTGTAACCTATTACCATATATTAAAAACATTTAATATCATGATTACAAGGTATTTAAGTATTAGATTTACCTCTAATATCAGTAGATATTTTTTTCTTGCTCTTACATGGTTTGATTTTATCTACTGTAATCAGCTTGGTTTGGTCAATGCCATCTCTTTTATAATCTGACCTCCATTTCAAAAAAGAACTAGAATTTTGTTCTTCTCGTGTAATACATTTCCTTTTAAATTGTGTTTTCACATTAGTAGCAATGTGAGCCATGTTTTCTAAGTCTATATAGTGTTGTAATTCCACTTTTACTATTTCATAATCCAAATCATTGGCAAACTTAGCTATAATAGTTTCCATATCCTCTACTACAATCATCAATACTTTCATCTCTTTATGTTAGTTGATTAGTACTTAAAAATGCATTTTTATCAATATTTTATATCATTATTTTGTACTTGAAGTATCAATAACTCCTTAACTAAAACATGTTTTCTAATAACATATGTAATAATATAAGATACCTTTAATTTATGCTAAATGTTCATCTTAAATGCAGGCCTATCATATAAATCAAGGGATTGATTGATGAGTTTAACTATTGAAATTGAGAAGATAAAGATAGGGTTAAGCTTAGAAAAGAGCTGCTGGTTCAGTTTAAACTAGAATACTATTCAGTCACTGGATCATATCTAGTGCTATAAATCTTGGATTTTAGTTTGGTTTATATGGCTAGAAAGCTAAGACCTATAACATTCATGAGAGTCCAAGATTCATCTGCAGTTTGGAAATCCAAATCTTAGTATAAAAAGAGAAGTTAGAATCTGTCCTGTAGCCTAGACACTGTTCAGTTTTTAGTCCATATCTCGAGTTCTAGAAGTCCATATGCACCGATTCATTTTTTGTTGGAAAGCTGAGAAAATTTTCTAGAACTTTCATGAGACTATCTATTCAAATTCTAATGTTAGCAATGATGTTTTGTTTAGAAAGAAGATAAGGATTGTCACCAAGTCAAGAGTTGGCCACCGACTCAACAATTAGTCATCAAATCAATAGTTTTCAATTTTAGCCTATAAAATAAGGAATTTGCTATGCATTTAGGCATCTTGGTTTTAGATCAACATCATGCTCTTGCTTTCTCTTTTTGTATTTTTGTAATGCTTAATTTTTACTTAACAATTTATAATCCGATTAGAACCTTCTTTGGGTGTGGTTTCCAGTTTAGTAATAAAAATAGTCTATATTATACTTGTTTGAAATGACATTTATTTTATCCTTGTTTAATCCTTACAATAATCTTACATCTTAAAATCCTCTTCAACTCATCATCATCATCATCATCATCATCGTTATTGTTGTTGTCATCATTATTATTATTTATAATTTATACAGTTAACCTCCCTATTGTTCAACCCTAGTCTTGTTGGGTTATTTATTACTTTGAACTCCTACATTGGGAGAAGAAATCTATCTTTTGATCGTGTTATTAGTCCACTATAATTTTAGAATCTTGAGTTAGGCTTTATAATTTTTGATATAAATCATGGTAATAGTAATTTGAGGACAATTCTCCTCTTCATGGTTGCCTTCATCTCATCTCATGTATCGATAATTCTCTCATGATTTTCCCTCCTACTTAGAATAACTTAATCTTTTAAATGTAGATAAAGAACAAAATATAGATGCAACTAGATTTTTTTTATCTTTTAAAAGATTCTAAAGAACCATTATGGGATGAGTGTATAAATCACAATAAATTATCAACTATTACGCAGTTGTTTACCATAAAGTTAGATTATAGTATGAGTGATGTCGATTATGATAGCATAACTAAATAGGCAAAAAATATTTCACTTAAAAGGAATAAGTTAAGAGAGAACTTATATGTTGTAAAATCTATGATGAAACCCTTAGCCAAAGATACCAAAAAATTGATATATGCCCAAATCTTTGCACGAAGCATTACAGTGAAGATGTAGATTTAACTGAATACAAAACTTGTGGATATACTTTGTATAAACCCAGTATAGGTAGGGGAAGGATACTTGTGGTTATAAATTAAGATACTTTCTAGTCATTCTTAGGTTGCAAAGGTTATTTATGATAGTCAAGCACATGACATAACATTATTCTCATAATGCAGAAGATTTAGTAATAATAATACATTCTTATGATAATGAGTC
Organism: Populus euphratica; assembly: GCF_000495115.2. Lineage (NCBI taxonomy): Eukaryota > Viridiplantae > Streptophyta > Magnoliopsida > Malpighiales > Salicaceae > Populus > Populus euphratica. Next base: position 212,095 of record NW_011500264.1, read on the forward strand.
TTGTTAGTAGTTTAACAAGGTGGATCTTTATTTTTCAATGGAAGCATACAATGTGCCTCTTGGTTTATGTATAAATGAGTTCAATCCATTTGGGTTTTTTGTTGCACCTCATTCTTGTTGGTCAGTCATATTAACAATTTACAACTAGCCCTAGGGGGATGTATATAAGGCTATAATTCATGTTTTTATCTACAATAGTAGCTAGTCCTTATAATTTAGGCAGGAACATAGATATCTATCTTTAACCGTTAATTGATGAGTTAAAACAGTTATCATCGAGACTTTGACGTATTATGTCTTAAGGGAAAAAAAATTAATTGAAGAAAACTTTAATGTGGACTATAAATGATTTTCTTGTATATGAGATGGTTTCTAAATGGAGCACAAATAAAAGTTAGTCTATCCATATTGTATGGAAAATAATAAGGCCTTCACCTTAATGAATGGTGGTAAAGCTTTTTTTTTTTTTATTGCCATTTAAGGTTCTTGCCAAGTCATCATTTTTTTTTAAAGGTAAAGCTGAAAAGGAAGTTGCACAATCAATATTGTTGGGTGAAGAATTCTATAATGTAGTATCGTAATACGAGAACATTGTATCTAATTTTCTATTATATTAGAAAAAGTTTTTGGGTTTTAGTATGACATGTAATTGGGTAAATAAAATATTTTTGGGAGATTCCTTAATGGAAGACTAATGTCCTTCATAATTATTTGGATGTTATGTATATTGAGAATAATGTGTTTGAAAACATTTTTAACATGATCATGGACATCTAAGGGAAAACAAATGATAATATAAAAGCTAGAAGGAATATATTTTTTCAAAAATGAACACCACCTTATTCTCCCATTCTAAATAAACTTCAAGATCAATACCCTTTTCAAATCATCACTTGCATCAAACAAAGAAGGATAAAAAAATATTAAGAATAACACTAACACCATACTCACCTAAAAGATCCATTTATTATTGTTGATTTGTTCAAGAACTTGGAATGCACCATCTCCTCTAGGCTACAACTTACATCTTCTATAGTTTAAAAATATTTTCTTTTTTTTAAATGCACCTAAACCCAATCACCACAAGGAACATCATTTATGAGGAATACATCCTTATAATACAGCAATAAAGAAATAACAACACTATTTTGTATATGATTGTTATTATAAAAAAGATTATTAATAACACTCTTTTCCCCCCCTTTCTTTCTTATCTTTTTGATTTTTTTCTTCACTCTCGACCAACTCTTTATTTTTTTCTTTTAGCTGAATTTAACTTTTTTCTCCTATTATGGCTCACTATTATGGCTCATTATTAAGTATACATTTTCACTCATTTGAGCTATATATATATAGAATTTTAATTGGTCTTTATAAACCTGTAGTGATAATAGTACAAGTGTGATGAATTTTTCATCTTATACAAAAAAAACACCTATTTTTAAAGCCATCATGTATTACTTTTCTATCAAACTATCATGAACTTCCCATTAACAAATAAACCTCATAAATAGGAACCACATCACTATATTTTCCAATAAAAATTCAAACCAAAACTGTTTATTAACCTTAACTTCACCACATTCATTAAACTAATTAAGTTTATAAGGTCTTTAATGCTTTGTAGTGTTAAGATTCAACTTTCTAACAAGTATAGTACTAGCAATATTAACATAACTTTTAACATCTATAACTATACTAAATATCTTATTTTTGATATGATATATTGTATGGAAGATATTTGCTCTTTGGTGTTCCAAATCATCCTTTTTTATTTAAATATTTAATGCACACCAAATAACAAGAGATTCTTTTTCAACTAAATACTTTACATCTCCATCACTAACATCCTCAAATGTAAGTGTCTCATTATCACTGTTGCCACTTTTAATTTTATACTCTCAATAATCTTGTAAAATCATAGCACTTTTGTTGAGACATTGAGAAGCCATGTGAGTTATTCCCAAACATACAAAAAAAAATATTATAATTATACTTAATATCTTACACGTTTAACTTTAATTAGGCATGGGGTATCCATAAATCCTAATAAGGAGACACATTTAAACAGAAGGCTAGCTTTAATCCCCTATAAGCCTAAGCCCAGACAAATAGACATACCTATAAGCCACGTAGGCAACTTTTGAAGAGGTCTTTTTAAAATCTAGGTTTGTGTCTCCAAGTAATCTAAAATTATAAATGGCAAGCACATGACACTTATATAGGTTCAAGACTATATATATAATTTTGAACCCTAAAGTAAGTCATCTTTAAGCTGTCACACCTGATAAGAAAATAAAACCTTTTAAATTAAAAGAAAAATATAGACCTGATAAGAAAATAAAACCTTTCAAATTAAAAGGAAAGTATAGAAAACATAGTTAATCCCTAGTTTTTAAGGAAAATGACAATCCTAAAAAATACATTAGTTCTAGAGATTTGGATAAAACATTTGTTATACTTAAGAAAATATAAATATCACTCATACTTTTTCTTTTCAAATGAAATGTTATCTTAGCTATATGTTTTTTTGTTTTTTTTTTAATTTATTTTATACATATCATTAACTATCTAATTTTTTTTTATAAGCTTAAAAAATATGTTATAATCCTTTTAATATAAAATTCTTATATATGCTACCCAAAAAGATATTAAAAAATATTTATCCTTTCATTCATCTTACAATTATTTACTACCTTTCAACAAAGCATGATTTGGATTCTTGTGCATATAGGAATACAATAAGGTAATATTTGATATTGTGGTAACTCATGTCTTATTAGATGATAACAAAAGCTTCTAGTTTTTGAATGTAAAGACTTTGAAGAATAGAGAGTTAGAGAAACAAGTTCTTTATTGAAGAGGCTTCACATTAGAGGACTACTCTATTGAGGTTTTGCTTTATAATATTACACATAGCCTCTATTTATACTAATTTTTAAGGCTTTTGCTTACATCACTCATTACATAAGAAAGTACTAGAGCACACTTAATAATACACCCTTATGATACAAATGACAAGTTAGTACAATATTGATATCAACTGACAATAAATTCATGATCTGGAGAGAGATTCTTATCTGATAGGGTATCCTAATCTCGAGTAGTTTAGACTTGTAAGGCCAACACATAGTCATCATCTGCAACCATTTTCAGCTCATGTGGTTCCAAAAGCGTTGGGATGCCCAGAATTATCTATTTGAGTTTTTTGTTTTTGTACTACATTCGTAAGTCATGAAGATGAACATAATATTCAGGGTCATAAAAATCATAGCCAAGTTCTTCATCAGGATCTATTCCTTTAAGCTATAGTTCATCAGGAATAATGTTGTTCTTGAGGTGGTCAGGAGTTCCAGAAGGTTTTCTAAGAGGTGTTCATATAGGGAGTATGGATGGATTTTGTAGAAGGTAGCATGTGGAAAACGTATAACCAGATTGTCTATTAAAGCTTTGAAAGGCCTGTGGAATATGAAAATAGAGAACAAATGAGCAAAAGCTTTCTTAATAGACTTATTTTAAGATGCATTTCGATATACTTCAATCCAACAAGTTTGTGGATGAGGCCATTAAGATTTTTCGTATTAGAGAAGGGAGATCCATTATATAGGGTTGTGGAACCAAGTGAGGAATTTCAAAATATAATTCCAAGAGTCTGTTGGCCAAGAAGTCTAGAGAAGACTGGAAAGAAAGCAATCAGTGGGAAACTCAATAGTAATATGGTACAGGTGATAGAGGTACCATAAGAAAAAGTAGAGTTCTTTGGGGAATAAGTTAGAAGGTTTGAAGTTGAAGAGGTGGATAAAAGGATATTTAGGATAGATGCTTAGGCTCTGGAAACAAAGGGAAGACATATCATAGTTGAGAAGAAGGTAATCTTGAAGGCTAAACAGTTTGTCATTGGCCTGTAGGTTAAAAGTGTGGTTAAGAATTATTTCTTGAGCAAGAAGGGGTAAATCATCTGTGGGGAAGTCTTGCTCAGGTGGAGGTGGATTGGAAGAGGAGGTCATAGTAATTAAGGGAAGGAGGAGTGTTTGTGATTTAGGAGGTTTGGTGAGCATGTCTGGGATTAAGTTCTTGGTTCCTTTTATATGCTCGACAGTGAAGGTGTACTTGGAAAACTACTCTACTAATGTCAGAAGCTGTGGATGAGGAAGTATCTTGCGTTTAAACTGTAGCATTTTTAGAAAAGAGAAACAATCCATGATTACTATAAAGTGATAGGCTGCCAGGTGGAACTCGAATTTTTGGATGCCATACTTTACAGCTAAGATTTTTTTGAAAGTGGAGTAGTTATGGGTTTCTGATTCCTTGAAGGACCCACTTTTGTATCCACATATGTGTTGGTGGCCATCTTTATCTTCAAGGAGAACAACACTCCAATACTTGTCACTAGTATTAGTTTGGAGTATGCGTTGTCCTGTGAATGGAATAACTAAAGCAGGTAAATTTTATGTGGCTATCTTTAATTGTCTGACAACTTGTGCCTGCTTTTTTGTCTAGGGGTCTACATCTTTTTTGAGCATGAGTTGAAGTGGCCTTGTCATTTGTGCAACTTGGGGAATAAAATTTCGGAGGTATTGGACAATGCCCAAAAACTGTTGGACTTGCTTTCTCGTGAGGGAGCCATTAAGAAATTTTTGGAGTTCTTCAGCTATATGGGTACCAGGTGTATAAGCACCATCTGTACAAATCATGTTAAGAAATTCAATTTCTTTTTGGCAGATAAGCATCTTGGTTTCAAAAAGCATGATCCCATAATGGTGAACGAGTTCTGCAAATTGCTTTAACAACGCATCATGTGACTCCTCGTCTTTTGAGAAAAGTAACACATTATCGATGTAAATTAAAGCTGATAGAAACATGGGTTCAAATACTTTAATCATGGCTTTTTGAAATAATGAGGATGCTATTTTGAGACCAAAAGGCATAGCTCGCTATTGATAATGATGGTCTGGTATGCAGAAACTTATTTTGTATCTATCTTCTTTTCAAAGTATTTTGCACATCAAAATATATTAAAATAATATATAGTGAGATCAAATAATTTTCATGGCCATGGCAATGTAATGTTAAAGCTTTTTGTGTGTTGGATGGCATCAACGACAACGTTTTGCGTGTTGGATGGTAGCGATGAAGGGAGTGCAAAGGGGAATTCTATTTTTTTTTTTTTTTTTTTACGGGGGGTGTCCGGGCCAGCTTCCCCGCACCACGACTCATCCACACTAATCCCCACGGCCCACTGAACACCCTGCAAACTCAGTAGGCATGTAAGGCACCGCGGGGGTAACAGGCGTGCACACCAGGACTCGAATCCATGTGTGATGGAAGGAGCTTGGCTCTTGCCACCGCTAGGCCAAGCCCCTCAGTGCAAGGGAATTCTATTTTTTTGATGTAATTGTATTGTATGGTTATACTTTTGTGGCACATCAGAAAAGGAATTCATTCTGCCCCATCATGTTCTTTGAATGAGTGGACTAATTATTTAACGAAAGAACCCAAAATAGCAACAACACTTAGGAGGAAAAGATTCAAGTTTTATTGACAAATAAATAAAATATTATTGCCATAAAGTAGCAAGGTGCAATTGGATTCCAAATATTATTTCATATATATATATATATATAAGAAAATTAGTTCATGGACCTAGGGTGGTTATAAAACAAATCATATTACTATTTGTATTTATTAAAACAATTTAGGCAATAAAAAATTATTTAATATTTTTATTAAATCTGGTATTATAAGTTAACCTTAAAATTTCTTGATATGATCCCTTATCTAATCTAATTTTAAAATTAAATTATAATGAGATTTATTTTTATATGATCTAGTTGACTTGACCGGTCAAAAAACAACTAAACTAACCAATAAAAAAAAGTTTGACAATGAATTTTTTTAAAATAAAAAAAATAAAGGGTTGAATTGAAAAAAAATTAAATTAAATGTTCATATTTACCTATTTTTTAAAGAAATTTCAAAGTTACATATTTTAAGTAAAATCTTAACTCTAGGCAAGCCAAGTGAGGTCAATAACATTAGAAATGAGATAAGTACCCAAGTTAAAGTGTTTGTGGGTCAACAATGGAGAAAAACAAGTGAAAATTAAATGAACCAAATTTCGTTCTATTTAAAAAAAAGATAGAAAATTAGTATATATAGTGAAATTTTCAATAAGCTTTTCAATACAATTTTATAATTAAAATTGATAAATATATTAAACTTAAGTAGTAAACAAAAGAAAAGGTTCAAGGCTCCTTCTAACCTCTAAAATATGACAACTTTTTCCATAGCTATCAAAGAAGGATAATTATATTACATTTCATATATATATATATATAAAGTCTTAGTATTTTACATGGAAAATTTTTGAAACAATCCATGTTGATGTAGACTATATATATTTTCTCAAGTTGACCCGGGTCAACCAATATGACCTGGGACCTGACCCTTTGACTTGGTCAATTTCTAAGTCGAGTTTAACAACTATATCTTTTCCTTTTTTATATAGTTATAAAATAAATAGAAAGATTAAAAAGTAACACACTCAGTTAAAAAGAGAGGAGACACTTATATATATTGCAATATGTTTCGAGTGAAATGAAATTATAAAAAAATATAAATGGCGTGGTAAATAATTTTGACATATTAATTGGGGTGAAATAATTATATTTTGAAAATTGATAAAATTAATTTGATTAGTTATATTCATTTGGACCATGTATGGAAAATTAATGAGAAGTTTGAGATGGAAGATCAATGTGAGGATCAAACAATGATAAAA
>NW_011500264.1:219064-219326 GCF_000495115.2 Populus euphratica
TAAATATTATTAGGTATTCATGATTATAACTTATGTTAATAATAAATTAAGTTCCTTTCATATCACAAGTATCGATTATACCATATGGTTGAGTTATGAAAGTGTCAAGTATTTGTTGTATCAAGTATTATACAATATAAATCTAGACTAACCATTTAACAAGTAAAGTATTAAGAGTGAACGAGCTAATAAATACAAAACACAATACTTATTCTTACACCATTAGTGTAACCTTTTCACATTGACATAATAAACTTAACTA
>NW_011500264.1:221899-227072 GCF_000495115.2 Populus euphratica
ATTGTCCTCAATGTTTTAAGGTAGAAAGATAGAGTATAGAAAACATCACCTGAAACAACGACTACTAATAAACCTAAAACACACTTAAATAAATATAAGAAACAATAAAACACAAACTAATATGCTATTAAGAAAACCAAAAGACACAAGGATTCACAAACAAAGACTCAAATCCAATCTAAGCTTTTTACCACTTTTCTTAGTTGATCAATTTATATGACTCATGGAGCGATCAATTACAAGAGTGAAAGATTGCAGTTGGTCAATCAATTGTTCAGCAGTAATAGGAGAGATTATGATTTGTCGTGCCGAATATATTAAAAATTCATATTCCACAGCATGATTAAGAAAAGACAATAACTTAATATAAAAACCATTAACATTTAACAAACCTATGGGTTTATGGTAAATATACAGTTGGGCCCAAGAGAAAATATAAAAGATCTCTTCTAATGTGCCGAGACCACCTAGTACGGCAATAAAGGCATCATCATGTTTAAACATCGCATTCATTTGATTAGATATTATGAAGACCTGTAGTTCCTCTTCAATTGTTCTTCCAATAATGTTCCCTTGTACTAAAGCTTTGGGGACGACCCCCAAAACTTGACTATCTCCTAAAAATGCAATTATTGACGCACCTTCCATTAATCCAAGACTACCCCCCCCATACATTAAATGAATCTTTCTCTCAGCTAGCACCTGACCAAGATGATTTGCTGATTCTAAAAACTCTATTTCCTTTCTAGGATTGGATCCACCGAAAACATAAATGTTTCTTATGTGATGACTTGAGGAACCTGCCATTTTTACACACTTCTATATCTGTTGAATGTATAGGTTAAGTAAAAATGAAAAGAAGAAAGAGAAGATTTTATAGATGAGAACTTGAAAATGCAATCATACTACCTATATGTAGGCCAGTTGTAATCTCATACTCTCTCTCTTTATTTATTTTATTTTTATTTTATTTTATTTTATTTTAAAAAAGCATGTGTATGTACAGGTAACTATGATTGTAACTCATATCTTCCATTGGTTTTACGTCAAAGAACGACTTAAATATCCTCTATGGATTGAGGATAGAATATGCTTCCCATCTAATTTTCTTAAAAACTGGCAAATAAGGTCTTTTTTAGTTAGATTTTCAAGACTATATTAAGCATGTTCTTTATGGAAATGGGGTCGTAAGTCATGAAATGCGCAATCCACATCTCCACCAAGATACATTTGAAAAGTCAATAGAAGATTATCTAATGATTCCTTATATTTTGAAACAAATTTTGACTTTTGATAATTTTTACAAACTTTGTAGAACACATGTGTGTCTTTCAATATAGTGAGCCAATAAAATAAACTTTATAAGATTTTTGCAGTCATCTTTTTTTACGAGAAATGACTCCCACATGCCTCAGAATGATAAAATTTAATGACACTACTTACCTTATTATTTGGAATGCATCTTTAAATTATTTAATCAGAATAATGTTTGAATAAGTACGGGTCATCCTAATAAAAATTTTGCACGTCGCTCAAAAACTTTCTTTAGTCTTCGGCACTCTAGTGAGTTGGCAAAAATCCTAAAGAAAGAAAATTAATATTTTTAACATACCAAGACATTGAACTAAGAGAAAGTATAAATTCATTAGGAAAGTAATCATCAATTGGTGTGATGTCGGGTGTCGAATCTATTGTCACTTTTGATAAAGGATTTGCATTAATATTTTCGGTGACTTTTTCATCCGTAATTTCTTCTTGAGAATAAATCATTTGCAAATCTTCAGATTCATCGAACTCAATTTTACTTAAAGTAGATTCAAGTTGATCATAAACTAATTCGTCAATATGATCTACTTTTTGTAAATCATTATCATCTCCAGGTTGCTTGCAAATGTTGAAAATATTCATCTCCAATGTCATGTTTCCAAATGATAGCTTTATTAGCCCATTTCTATAAACTTCCATTAATGGTTCTGTGTCCAAGACAATAAAATCCACAGGATAAATGAATTTATCGACTTGTACTAACACATCTTCAATTATTCCTCTGGGCACTTTTATAGATCTATCGGCAAGTAAAAGAGTTATAGAAGTTGGTTTTAACTCACCTAGATTGAGACTCTGAAAAACTGAATATGGAAGTAAATTCACACTAGCTCCAAGATTAAGTAAGGCTTTTTCAATTTTATGTTTCCTCATAAAGCAAAAAATTATAGGATAACTAACATGACCAAAAGATTGATGTCTTCTCCCCAAGTATAGGAGTGTCGAAGTAATAAATAACCCGGCAAGATTGGGGTCGAACTATAAGGAGGTTAATTGTACAAATTATAAATAACAATAATACAACAACAATAGGAACTTGTTTAATAGCATCCAGCAAATATGTATTGATTCTTACCTTTTTAAAAGTTTCAAAGATTTCAGAGTTGTAATTGACTTTCCTTTCTTTGGTCATGGTATGAGGAAATGGAAGTGTTGGCAGGGAATTAGTCTTTTCTTTGTAATTTTTAGATTCAACCCCTTCCTTACCCTCAGAGATTAACTCATCATCTTTTTCACAAGGTTCAAGAGTGGGTTTTTTGATAACCTTACCACTACGAAGAGTAGTGTTTGATTTGACTTCATCCATGTGTTAGCTTCCAAAATTACTTGTATTTTCATTATATTACCCCTTGGGATTTTGTTGTGGTTGAGATGGAAACTTACCTTTCTCTTGGAAACTGAGAGCAAATATCAATTTGCAAGAGTATCTTTAAAATCTATCATGCTTTGAGTAAGTTAAGTATTGATTGTCTCTTGCTTTTCAATGAATGTACGCAATGTTTCTCCGAGATTTCTTTCAGTAGGTGGAGCATAAGGAGGTGAGTATCCATGAGAATTTTAGAAATCATGGTGTGCTTGAAACGATGGTTGTAAAGTTTGTGCATTATTGTTATCGCTTTTCTAACTGAAATTTGGGTGATTTCTCTAACTAGAATTGTATGTTTACAAGTATGGGTTATGATTGGACCTTTCAAAACTGTTTAAAGCATGAGCTTATTCATAGAGATATTCCTTAAAAGAAGGTAAGGTTGGACAATCATTAATTGAGTGTTCATTGGTTTCACATAGTTGACACATAATATTTTAAATAGATTTTAATTTACCACTCTTTTTTAATTTTAGTGCCTCCACTTTTCTATCTATAGATGCAAACTTGGCTTAAAGGTCATGATCTTCTCTAAGGTTGTATATACCTCCACTAGATGTATGAAGTTGAGTTTTATTTGGTGCCTCATAAGTACCAGTGGTGTCCTAATTTTGAGCATTTTCAACTAACAAGTCTATGTACTCCATTACTTCATCAGTTTCTTTATCTTCAAAAGTTCCATTGCACATCAATTCAACCATTTACCTATCTCTAGATATTAACCCTTCATAAAAATATGAAACCAATCTTCATGTTTCAAAACCCTGATGAGAGTAAGTATTAAGCAAGTCTCGATACTTATCCCAACATTGGTAAAATGTTTCTCCTAGTTTTTAAGTGAGAATAGTTAGTAGGCATAAACTAACTATGTTTGTAAATGACACAATTCTCTTTATGGTCTTAAACAAGCTCCAAAAGCTTGGTTTCGCAAATTGTCACAACAGCTTGAATTTGGTTTCAAAAATATGTCAATGATGACTCGCTATTTACTCTCCATACTGATACTATTAGAATATTTGTCTTAATATATATCGATGATATTTGGTGACAGGATCTGCAGAATTAGAAATTACAAAACTCATTCATTATATGCATATTACTAATCAGGTATCAGACTTGTTATTATAAAACATGCTCTAGTTAAGGAGTTATTGATACTTCAAGTGCAAAATAATGATATAAAACCTCAGTAAAAATACGCTTTTAAGTACTAATCATTAGGCTATTATGAGCTTGAGGAGTTTGGTATAGAACAAAGGTTATGGTAACTAGTGTCCATCTCATGGTAGCTCCGGAGAAGACATTTAAAGTACCAACTTTGTACATAAGTATCATAATGGTACGAGTGATGATTAATACTTAAAATTATATTTTTATCGAGGTTATATATCATCATATTGCATTTAAAATATCATTAAATTCTCTAACTTAAGCTTGTTTTATAATAACAAGTCTGATAATAAAAGATATATTTAATTTATGATAAATGCTCATTTCAAATATAAGCATGTTTCATAACTCAAAGGATTGATTGATTTGTTTAATTATTGAAATTAAGAAGACAAAGAGAAGGCTAAGCTTGGAGAAGAGAAACTGGTTCGATTCAAATTGGAATACCATTCGGTTATTGGATCATAACTAGAGTTGTAGAACTTGGATTTAGGTCTGGTTTATAAGGATGGAAAGCTAAGACATAGGCCTAAAACTTTCAAAAAGGCTGTTTTTAAATTCAAATTATAGCAATAACGAAAAAGTCAGAGTCTGTCTTATAGTCTAGATATTATTCAATGTTCAGCCTATATCTCGAGTTTTAGAAGTCTAAATGCACCAATTCTTTTTTCATTGGAAAGCTGGGATAATTTTCTAAAACGTTTATGAGAAATTTGTTTAAATTTTGATATTATCAATGAAGTTTTCTTCAGATAAAAAGATAAGGATTGTCATATATTTAGATATAATTAGTTATCAAATTAATAGTTTTAAATTTTAGTCTACAAAAGGAGGCATTTGCCATATAAATAGACATCTTGGTTTCAGATCAAGATCATTTCCTTACTCGCTTTCTTTCTTTGTAGTTTAATGTTCTAGTATTATTTCTTGTTATAGTTTCATTAATCTCTTGTTTATATCTTTCATTTCTTTTACTATACTTATATAATCATGTTCTCCTCTTGTTTATTAATGTTTTTTTTTTATTATGTATAGCTAAGTTTATTACGTCAAGTTGACAAGGTTTCACTAATGGTGTTAGGATAAATATAATATAAACTCAATATGGACTTCAATATTTATATCTTAAACAACTTGATATTAACATGTCTTATCACTTTTATCTTATTAATTCTTAATGCCTTGTTAAATGATTAATCTAGATTTGTGTTGTATAACATTTGGCACAACTAATTCTTGACACTTTCATAGCCAAACTGTATGGTATAACCTGCACCTGTGCTATGAAAGAAACTTGATTTGTTGTTAACA
>NW_011500264.1:227137-231036 GCF_000495115.2 Populus euphratica
GGAATTTATACTATACTTATTTGAAATACTATTAGTGGATCCTCTAACCTTGATAATTATTTTATCCTTATTTAATCCTTACACCAATATCCAAGATTGGAACCTTCTTTGTGTGTGATTTCCGATGGAGTAATAAAAGGAATTTATACTATACTTATTTGAAATACTATTAGTGGATCCTCTAACCTTGATAATTATTTTATCCTTATTTAATCCTTACACCAATATCCAATAAAATTCTTATAAACTCTTTGTTTTATTTTATATATATATATATATTATTTGTAATTTATATAGTTCCCCTCCATGTGGTTCGACCTTGGTCTTGACGAATTATTTATTACTTTGACACTTCTGCACGTGGAATAAGACATCAATATTTTAGTCGTGTCAAGTGACCCCTTGAGGGACTCTCAAGATTATCATTTTATGTAGTCCTATTTGGGTAGCGTAATTATCTACAAACTTCTTATGAAACTAATAATCGCGGTGCCGAGGTGATGAGTGGTAAAAGTGTGAAGACTTTTTGGGGTGGAAAGGTTTGAATGAGAAAGACATAAAGAATAGAGTAACTAATGCAAGAAATATTTTTGGCTTTCTCAAATGAGCTGTATAACGTTATATTACATTTATAGCTTTACAATGTTAACTGTAAGGCATTTAGTAAGGAAACAAATGTGAGAAAAATAAGAAATCAATATAATCAGTTGCATAATTGCAAGAGAGTCACGTATAACTGGAACATTTGAATTTGTAGCAAAACAAATAGAGTGAGGATTTGACGCAATAGTTGCTCCTGGATTTTCTCTAACACCCCCCTCAAATTAATGGAGTTTGGATAGACCATTAATTTGGTTTTGAGATACTGAAGACATTGTATAGTTTAGCCTTTGGTGAAGATATTCGTTATTTGATCGATGGTTGAAACATGTTGGATTTTAATGTCATTATTGCATTCTTTCTCCTGAATGAAGTGATAGTGGACTTTTACGTGCTTTGTTCTTACATAGAACATTGGATTTGAGGCAAATGCTATCACACAATATAGTTGGTATGTGGAACAAACCAATAGCTAATTCTTTTCATAGTATTCTAAGCTAGTATAGTTCAGCTATAGCGAGTGCTATTGAATGATACTCGGCTTTAGTACTTGAATGAGAGACCATAGTTTGTTTATTGGAGCTCCAAGAGACCATGTTTTTTTGCCTATAAAAACTCTAAAGCCACTAATAGATCTTCAATTGTTTGGATTGCCTGCCCAATCTAAGTCGCAGTAGGTATGTAATTGTAAAGGAGATGGTGTATAAAATAGTTCATGATTTACAATGCCTTTTATGTAGCGAGGAACTCGTTTTATAGCCCTACTAGTGCAGGATTCTTGGCTAGTGCATATACTTATATAGCTGGTTCATAGCATAAGAGATATTGGGACGTGTTATTGTGCATTATTGGAGTGCCCTAATGATTTTTCAATATGAAGAAGGATTAGAAATGAGTGCTCTTTCTATACTAGAGAATTTGGTACTGACCATCGTAGGTGTTGCAAGTGGCTTGGCACTAGCCATATGAGTTCAGTTTAAGAGATCACAAATATATCTAGTTTGATGTAAATGTAGTCCCTATGGTTGTCTATCAACCCCTACACCTAATAAATAAGATAGAAAACCAAAATCCTTGACCTAATTCTGCAGATCCTATCACCAAATATCATCGATACATATTAAGACAAATATTCTAATAGTATTAGTATGGAGAGTAAATAGCGAGTTATCATTGATATATTTTTGAAAACCAAATTCAATAAGCTGTTGTGACAATTTATGAAACCAAGCTCTTAGAGCTTGTTTAAGACCATAAAGAGATTTGTGTCATTTACAAACATAGTTTGGTTTGGTTTCATCAACAAAACCTTTTGCTTGTTCCATAAACACATCTTTATCTAGAACTCAATGTAAGAATGCATTTAACACATCTAGTTGTTGGATGGGCCAATGAAAATGAATAGCAATAGCCAAAATTAATCGAATAGTTATTGACTTAATCATAGGTGAAAAGGTTTTATATTCCATGCCATTTTTTTTATCATACTATTTTGCCATAAATCTAGCCTTAAAATGGTCAATATTGCCTTCTGCCTTTCTCTTAATTTTATATATGCATATGTTCTGAACAACATGTTTATTAGATGGGTGAGGACAAAGAGACCAAGTCCTATTTTCATCAAGGCATCAAATTCCTTTCCCATCATAGCACGCCATTATGGATTAGAAATTGCTTGAGTGTATGATGTTGGTTCAGGAATATCCAAGATTGCAGAAAAGGCTTGCACATGATGTCGAGTATTGTAGAATAATTTGTAATCAAGGAATGATTTTGGTTGAAAATGACCTGTTTTGAAGCTGGTTTTAATGGGAGTGAAGGTGGGTTGTACAACTGGATTAGGGGATGTATTATCATAATTTGTTAGCGTTTGTGGAGAAAGAGATATTGATGAGATAAGAATACCTATATCAATAGGGTTCTTAATAGGTAAAGCAGGAGGAGAAGAAGGATAATTATTTGATGCAGGAGATAGAGAGTGTTGGACAATGTCGGATGACGCAAGAACTAGTATAGGAATAGAAGGTGGAAAAGAATGAATTTGAGATGGCACAACTGCAGAAATGATAGATAATAAGTTACTAGATAAAACTAAACTAGGAATTATCAAAGGTATACCTGTAGCAATATTTGTGCTTTATGATGTTGTGGGCACTATTATTTCCTTTGCTAGGAAAGAATTCTCATCAAAGATAATATTGTGAGATGCATACTCATTTAGTCGCCAAATCTAGACATCTATATTCTTTTTAAGAGTTGGAATAGCCTAGGAAAAGACACTTTTTACTTAAAAATGCTATTTTATTATGATTATATGGGCGAATGAGTGGATAATAAGCATATCCAAAAACATGTAAGGCCAAATAAATTGGCTTGGTTTTATGATGTAAAAAATAAGGAGTCTTATTACCTAAGACCTTGATAGTCAATTTATTTATTAAAAATACTAAAGTAAGAAACACATCAACCCAATATTAGGGGGTCAAACTTGATTGAGCTAAAAGTGTGAGTCTTATTTCTTGAATGTGTCGATGTTTCTTTTAGGCAATGCTATTTTGTTGAAAAGTGTATGGGCAAGTCAGCCTATAGAATATCCCTTATGCAGTTAAATTTTTTTAAAATTGGTTAAAAGTAAACTCTTCACTGTTATTTGTTTGAATTTGTTTTATTGATATTAAAAAAAACTTTTCAACAATGGTTTAAATTTAATAAAAGCTTCAAATGCATTAGATTTTTTGTGCAACGAATAAAGTCAAAAATATCTCAAATAATCATCAATAAATAAAACATAATAGGAACAAGCACCAAATAATTGTAGAGGAGAAATCCATATGTTAGAATGAGTTAAAGCAAAAAGAACAAAAGACTAGTTACTAGACTCGGGGAAAGGTAGTTGTTTAGTTTTGCCCAGTTGACAAGCTAAGCAAAAGTCTAGTTTATTGAACGTACCTTCGATAAAGAGCTTATTTTAATGAAAAAGATTATCTAAGATGACTTTTGAGGAATGGTCTAATCTAGAGTGTTATATGTCTATATTAGCATGAATCTCTATTGTTGTTGAAAGACATGTGAGGTTCTTATGAGAAGTCTTGCACCCAGTTAGGGGATATAAGTTGTTTTCAACCATACCATAAAGTAGAATTTTGCCTATTAAATTCGTCTTCATGGTAAAATTAGTAATAGTTATGATAAAGTAATAATTATTATCTAAACAAAATTAATTGATAGAAATAAAAATGATAGCTGCGTGTGGATAATAAAAGATTTTATTTACATGAAAAGTGGACTAGTATGAATTA
>NW_011503533.1:0-9937 GCF_000495115.2 Populus euphratica
AAACTCAATTATTAACCAATCCAATATTAAAAGATAAGATGAAAAAAATCAATTTAAAAAAGAATAACAAAACCAAACTGAGTCAACCCAAATAAATATGTCAAACTTGTGACTTATGTTGTGAGATTGAAATAACTCTATAGGAAATATATTGAAAAAAATTATAAAGCTAAAATCTCAATAAACTCAACGTAAAAGGATAAAATAAAAAAAATTAATTAATAAAAAAATCCTAAAATAACTCATCAAACTTGGGTGCTCCTATCAACTCTCACAATCCTAGTCATGCGAATAAGATAAAGTAATAGAAAGCAAAAGAAAAATAATTATGAAGTTCAATTTTTAAATTAATCTTATATTGAATGATGAAATTGAAAAAACTTAATTTAAAAAAAACTAGAGTCAACCGAGGTTCACCCGATGAACTAATGATTTATGTCATAAGATCGGGATAAACCTATAGAAAAAAAAAATTCAATTCCAAATCATCCTAATATTAAATAATAAAATTAAAAAAATATTTAATTTAAAAAAAATATAAAAAATAAATTGAAGTTAACTCAAGTTCACCTTCCAAACCTGTGATCTGGAATATAAAAATAGGATTATATCGTAGAAGACAAATAATAAAAAATCATGAAGCTCAATTTCTTGTAAGCTCAATATTAAAAAATAAAATTAAAAAAATTATTCAGAAAAAAATAAAAAAACAGAATAAATAGACATAAAAATAGTGTGGACCAAATTTAATCTAAAAACAAAAAAGTAGGGCTCCTCATAAATTTTTTATAGATCAACATGAAATTTTTGAGGGTATAGAGAAAAGAAAAGGAGAAGAACAAAGAGAAGAACGCTAGAGCCTCACCAGAGATGCGCCACCTCCCTTAAAACCCCTCGCCAAGACTTTCCAACCCCACCAAGGATGGCGGTGCTTTAACATTTGAAGAAGTCGCAGGTGTAGCCAAAGAGCAACGATTTCCCTCACATGCTAGCATGCGACATGCATTCCCCCACAACCTGTCCAATCTCGTCCTTGTTTTTTATTTTGGTTTCAAGAATTGATCAACCAATGAAAAGGGTTGAACCTTTTTTCTTCCTGTGCAATTCAATCCTTGATTCAAGCAGGAAAACGATGTTGAATATTTGTTTATTGTTCAAATTCAGTCCATAACTTTAATTATTTTAAATCAATTAAATTAAATTAATTTTTTCCAAACTAAGCATCAATGGAGCTATTAATTTTTTTCTCAGCACCATGAGATTCCTTAACCTACATCCAGAACAAACCACCAAGTGCAATCCCAAATGAATTTAAAGGTCAAAGGAACAAATCAAAAAAAAATGAGGGACTAAAATGAAAAAAACCAAATGACCCAAAAAAGAAGAGAAACATTATAGAAATATATCATAAGCATAGGACAAATATATTACTTGTTTAATTTTTTTATATTAAAATTACTGTTTTTACATAATTCGGAAAAGCCATCATTTGTCTTTGAATATTGGGTGATGAGGTTGAAATATCGACATAACTAATATAATTTCAATCAGACAATGGGAACAGCTAGCCTTTGACATCGAATAGAAAGTAATTTTTTCTTTTTTAAAAAAAGGAAATCGTTTCATTGAATCTTAAAGAAAATGACACCATTAGTTTGATTGCACAAACAGGAGGACTGGCAGAGCAGCCATCACTGTCCACCTTTTAAATCGTGAAAAAAAACACTAAACAAAACTAATATGATACTGATATTTTATGGACCTTGCATACGAAATAATCATCTGGGGCAATATTTTCCACTAATGACACCTGATTATTTCATGTCGTAATCATCTGCTCATTTCAATATTAATCATGGGATTCAAATGTCATCATGGTGAAGATGATCATTTAAGGATTGTTTTTCAAATCAAAGCCTGTCGCGTCGACCGATAATTGAGACGAAGCACCAAGGTTTCAAATCTGTTATAGCATTTAGAGCTTATTCACGCCTTTAATTTCCTTTCTTATGGAAAAATAAATCAAGTGTTTCTGTTAAAAATAAAGCCAAGATGATTTGGGATAACTCATTAATTAATTTTAATCGACTTCATGGTAGAAAATCCCTTTTGACTGTAAATCTTAGGATCATAAACAGTTGGGGTTCTCACTTATCAACATGATCTGTCTAGACATGACAAGACCTTACATTGAAAGGATATTTTGTAACCAATCTACGTATTATGACTAGAAGAAAAGGTAGCCATCTCAGAAACTAATGGTGTGTCTAGGGATTGATTTGGGAACCATTATCCCACCGACAATGGGCGAATCACATCTTGATAAAGCATATTAATTAAGCCCGCTAATCAGTTTCTCTTTTGGGTGAAGAGAACAAAATAACTTTCCGAGGATGCCTCTCAATAGTGCTTCTATTGGAATTTGGAAATTGATAATAAGACAAATTGAATCAATTCGTAATATTCCATTGTTTTTTTAAGTGATTTTTATTTAAAATTTATTAAAATAATATATTTTTTAAAATTTGTATTCCAATTAGTTTATTAAACTAATATTCCAATTAGTTTTAAAATTTTGATTATGGAATATTGTATTGCTTATTTTACTAAAAAAAAAAATGGGAAGTTGTGAAGTCCCGTGTGAAGGGACGAGCATTGTGATTGTTAATTGAATATATATATATATAGTGTGTGTGTGTGTGAAAAGATAAAAGTGCCTATAAAAATCAGTTTTAGATCTTTTATTTATTTTAATAGTTGATTATTTTACTTTGCTTTCAAAATAAAATAAAATAAAAAGTAATTCATAAAGATGAGAATGGATCTTAGGTTTTCTTGGATGGAATCTAAACTAAACTATCAAAAGGCTTAAATCTTAGATTGCAAGTGATGATGAGTGTTAGGTTTATCAATCCCATATGAAATAAATAGACAATAGATAAATAATATATAAAGTTGAGAATAGACCGTCCACCACAAGACTTACGTTTTTTGGTTAATATTTAAAATTAATTATCAAATTTAATACAGTAGTGGAGCCATTTAGGTTCAATGAACTAATGAAGATTCTACAGTCTAATACATGAAAAACCTAAAAAAAAAATTGTTAATTAGAAAAGGAGTTAAAATTACCAATCATACATGGAACAAATAAAATTAATTTATAAAATTGAAAATAAACCGTACACCACAAGACTTTTCTTTTTTGATAAATCCAAATTCAATAACTTATTAATTAATTAATTATAGTATTTTTAGAACAACTTACATACATTAATCTTAAATACTAATAGAAGCAATTGTTTGGATTTGACACCTTAATCACATAGATTATAGAAGTTTAATTTTATAATGAGTAATGATTCGTGAGAAATGAATTATTTTCGTTGTCTCTATTCATGATGTTTTCTTAAAAATAATTCTTTAAACAAACCAGTTCTCTTCACAATAATCAGGGATTTTCAAGGGAAATGGTATTGTCATTCAAAAGTGATGAACAATTACGAATCCAATAATGCACTCGTGTGAGTGGTGTTGGTACGTGCGTAACACATTCGGGTTGACAGGTAATTGTCAGTCACTATAGCACCCCTTCATTTATAAAAGAATTTCATGCATATTTTGGATGGAAAATTAAGCAAACATTTTATAAAGAATGGATTATAATTACATTTTGTGAGTTTATGGAGTGGTAGCTTGAGGTTTGGTTTAAGGTAATTCCATGTAGGATTTTAGTAATCCAAGCCCAAAAGCTGCCTCTATGGGTGTGGGCTCGCGTAGAATAGGTTTTCTTAGACTCTCTTGCCTTCTCCTAGGGTGCAATATATTATTTCTTCACGTACATTAATTAAAAGAATGTTTATAGAATATAATAAATCCAATAATTAATAAAAACATTATAAAAATAAGTAATAATTTATGAAGTTTTTTTTAATTCTTGGCATTGTAATTTTTTTTTTGTAACTTGATACAATCTTAAAAAATAATAGCATAATTGTGAAAGTTATAAAACATAGTTTTACATATTATCTTGAGATCGGACTCTAAGAGCTAATTTTCAAAAAGAAGTTGACCTATAGTTTACATATTATCCTGGTCAAATTTTAATTTAATTTTTTTTTTTTAAAGAACTTATAGTTAATCTTGCCAAGTTTCTCCACGCCAATCACTTCCTTGATTATCTTACTTAGTTCAGCACTAGATTTGTGAGCATGCACTATCACATAAGCTGAAATATTTATTTTATCAGTATAAAAAGGCAAGCAATAATAAAACACAAGCATGTTAAAAAAAGAAGTAAAAAAAAAAAAGAAGATGACTTGAGGAATAGATTCGTCTGAGCAACAAATGCTAGTGTAATTAATTTGACAATAAAAAACATAGATAATGAGAGTAAAAGAACCAACTCAAACAAAACAAAATCATAATAACCAACAAAAAAAAAAGTTAAAGAAATGAAAAAGATAATGAAGCTAATATTCAAGCCAATCAAATATAAAACAACAAAAGAAAAAAAATTAACGAGAGCATTGAGCGAGTATGCTAGACATGTAAGCCAAAATATGAAATCAAGATAAATCAATAGAAAACAAACACAAAAAAATAAAGTTCAATTTCAAAAAAATTCAACGTAAAATGATGAAAATTAAAAGAAAGTCAATAAAAAAAAAAGAACTAAAAAAACACAAAGCAAACCAACCAAATTCTATAAACACGACTCATATAAATGAAATAACAAAAATAAAAGGAAAAATAAAAAACATTATGAAACTCAATTCTAAAAAGAAACCTAATGTAGAAGAAAAAAATATAAAGATATTCTTTTTTTAACAATAAAAAAAAAGAGATTGTAAAAAGTACTAAGTCAACCTGTCAAACTTGTAGTTCAAGTAATGGAACCAAGATAAACAAATATAAAGAAAATTTTAGAAATCATCAAACCAAATATATATATATATATATATATATATATAAACACTCAACTTTAAAATTAAATAAATTATTAATTGAAAAAGATTATTAAAGTAAATTCAAACAAAAAAGACAAATAAAAAGGACCCGAGATAATACGGGTCAATTTAAAACTTTACAAAAAAATCCTATAAAAGACAAATAAAAAAATGCAACATAATAGCTAATAATATAAGTGTTAAACAGTGAAACTTAAAAAATATCATCTTAGAAAAAGAAAAAAAACCAAGCAAATTCGAGAGAACCTATTAAATATAGGCTAACGTCTCAAACAACCCATTAAATTTTAGACTCTAGTTAAATAAAAAAAACTTAATTTTTAATTAATTTAATATTAAATGATGAAATTGAAAATAAAATATCAATTTAGAAAATTAAGCCAAAGAAAATTTAGTAAAGAATAAAACGTAAAAAGACTTGAGATAAACCAAGTCATTTTCAAAATCACTAATAAATATAGAAAGTAAATAAACAAAAATGATAAAGCTCAATCTTCAATTTAATAAATATTAAAAGATGAAATTAAAAAAAAATCAAGTAAATCTAAGCGAACCTCCTGAACTTTAGTTAATCTTAAAAACTTGAAACCGTTTAAATCCTAGACCCAGACTCAATAAAAAAAACTCAATTATTAGTTAATTTAATATTGATGATAAAATAAAAATTTTAAGCTGAGAATAAAATAAAAAATAAAAAATTTAAAAAATCCAAAGTAAAAAAAATAGCAATAAAAAAGTGAAAATCAAATTTGTTAAAAAATAAGGATAAAATTAGAAAAAAATTTATTTTAAATAAAACAAATAGCAATAAAAATAATAGAAACCAAATTTGAAAGATTAAAAAATTAAAAAAGGAGATAAAATTAAAAGGAGATGAAATTAAAAAAATTATAATTTTATAGATTATTCAAAAATATCATTCTAAATATTGAAGAATAAAATGAAAAAAATAATTTAAAATATTAGTCAAAGAAAACTCAACAAAGAACAACAAATAAAAACACCCAAGTAACCCAAGTTATTTAAAAAATAAGTAAAAAGTTCTACAAAAAGTAAATAAATAAAAATGATAGATCCTAGTTTGCAATTGAATAAATTTTAAATGATGAAACGAAAAAATATAAGCTTAAAGAAAGGGAAAAAAAAAAACCAAGCAAACCTTCTACATTTAGGCTAATATCTAGAATTTGCAACTCATGCACTAGTACTCAATCAAGATATTTAATTTTTAATAAATTAATGTTGAAAAATAAAATAAAAAATATTAATTTAAAAACTTTACCAAAGTAAAAAAAATATCAATCAAAAAAATAAAAATTAAATTTGATAGGAAAAATAAACTTAAAAGGGGTGAAATTGTAAGAAAAAACAATTTAAAAAATGATCCCAAACAAAAAAAAAAAACAAAAAAAAAATTTATACTAAATTTAAAAGATAAAAAAATAGAACGTGGTGAAATTGAAAAAAAATGCTAAAGTAAAAAAAAAAAGCAATTAAAAGAATGTGGATAAAATTTGATAAAAAACTTAACTTAAGTAGGATGAAATAGTAAAAAAATTTCAAAAAATTCAAAAAATGTTCTCAAACAAAACAAATAGTAATAAAAAAAATAATGACCAAATTTGAAAGATAAAAAACGAAAAAGGGGTGAAATTAAAAAAAATATATTAATTTTATAAATTATTCAAAAAAAATAAACAGTAATAAAAAGGACATGGACCAAATATTAAATATTAATTTTATAAATTATTCAAAGAAAATAAACAGTAATAAAAAGGACATGGACCAAATATTAAATATTAATTTTATAAATTATTCAAAGAAAATAAACAGTAATAAAAAGGACATGGACCAAATATCAAGGAAAAAAATTTAAAGGGGCTAGGTTGGCATTTTGAAGGGTTTTACTCGAGATTCAAAATTGAGAAAGAAAAGAAGAGGGGGAAATGGTCATTTGCAATATACTCGAGTTTGATGCACACATCATCCCTTTAAAAAAGAGGTGTTAAGACATTTTAAATGTTATAACGGATTATACTGAAACATTTAAAATATTATTATGAAAAATAATGTTCGGTGACCAGACAATCTCACATATATTGCATGAAAGGCATAGGGGTTGTACACCTACCACCATGTATCATCAACTTGACTTGAGCATTGAGCGAGTATGCCAAATATGTAAGCCAAAACATGAAATCAAGATTAATTAATAAAAAAACACAAAAAAAAATAAAGTTTAATTTCAAAAAAATTCAACATAAAATGATGAGAATTAAAAGAAGGTCAATAAAAAAAGGATTGAAAAAACACAAAGCAAGCCAACCAAGCTCTATGAACATAACTCATATGAATGAAATAACGAAAATAAAAGAAAAAATAAAAAATATTATGAAACTCAATTCTAAAAAAAATATAATGTAGAAGGAAAAGATATAAAAGATATTTTTTAAAATAAAAAAAAGATTGTAAAAAATACTAAGTACTAAGTCAACCTGCTAAACTTGTAATTTAAGTAATGGAACCAGGACAAACAAATATAAAGAAAATTTTAGAAATCATCAAACCAAATAGATATATATATATATATATATAAACACTCAATTTTAAAATTAAATAAATTATTAATTGAAAAGATTATTAAAGTAAATTCAACCAAAAGAGACAAATAAAAAAGACCCAAGATAATACAGGTCAATTTAAAAATTCACAAAAAATCCTATAGAAGACAAATAAAAAAAGAATGTAGCATAATAGCTAATAATATAGGTGTTAAACAGTGAAACTTAAAAAGTATGATCATAAAAAAGGGAAAAAAACCAAGCAAATTCGAGAGAATCTTTTAAATTTAGACTAATGTCTCGAACAACTTATGAAATTTTAGACTCGGTTTAAATAAAGAAACTCAATTCTTAATTAATTTAATATTAAATGGTGAAAATAAAAATAAAATATCAATTTAGAAAATTAAGCCAAAAAATAGTAAAGAATAAAAAGTAAAAAGACTTGAGATAACTCAAGTCATTTTCAAAATCACTAATAAATATAGAAAGTAAATAAATAAAAATAATAGAGCTCAATCCCAGATTGAATAAATATTGAAAGATAAAATAAAAAAAATCAAGTAAATCTAAGCGAACCTCCTGAACTTGGGTTAACCTTAAAAACTTGAAACCGTTTAAATCCTAGACCCAGATTTAATAGAAAAACTCAATTCTCAATCAGTTTAATATTGATGATAAAATAACAATTTAAAACCTTAGGATAAAACAAAAAAATAAAAATTTAAAAAACCAGAGTAAAAAAAATAAAAATCAAATTTGTTAAAAAAAATGAGGATAAAATTAGAAAAAAAATTATTTTAAATAAAAAATAGCAACAAAAATAATGGAAACCAAATTTGAAAGATTAAAAAATTAAAAGGAGATGAAATTGAAAAAAAAATCTAATTTTATAAATTATTCAAAAATATCATTCTAAATATTAAAGAATAAAATGAAAAAAATTTAAAAAATTAGTCAAAGAAAACTCAACAAAGAACAACAAATAAAAACACCGGAGTAACCCAAGTTATTTAAAAAATAAATAAAAAGTTCCACAAAAAGTAAATAAATAAAAAAGATAGATCCTAGTTTGCAATTGAATAAATTTTAAATGATGAAAATAAAAAATATAAGTTTAAATAAAAGGAAGAGCAAAAAAATCAAGCAAACCTTCTACACTTAAGCTAATATCTAGAATATGCAACTCTTTCTGTTCTAGATCAGTATTCAATCAAGAAACTTAATTCTTAATAAATTAATGATGAAAAATAAAATAAAATAAATATCATTTTAAAAACTTTACCAAAGTTAAAAAAAAACTATCAATCAAAAGAATAAAAATTAAATTTTATAGGAAAAATAAACTTAAAAGGGATAAAATTGTAAGAAAAAGCAATTTAAAAAATGATCCCAAACAAAAAAAATAACAATAAAAAATTGAGACTAAATTTAAAAAATAAAAAAATAGAAAGGGTGAAATTGAAAAACAAATACTAAAGTAAAAAAAAACAATTAAAAGAATGTGGATAAAATTTGATAAAAAAAACTTAACTCAAGTAGGATGAAATAGTGAACAAAAAATAATTGAAAAAATGTTCTCAAACAAAACAAATTATAATAAAAAAAAAATAATGATCAAATTTGAATGATAAAAAATGAAAGAGGGGTGAAATTAAAAAATATTAATTTTATAAATTATTCAAAAAAAATAAACAATAATAAAAAGGATATGAACCAAATATTAAAGAAAAAAAATTAAAGGGGCTAGGTTGGCATTTTAAAGGGTTTTACTCAATATTCGAAATTGAAAAGGAAGAACAAAAAAAAATGATCATTTGCAATATATTCGAGTTTGGTGCATGCATCACCTCTTTTAAAAAGAGATATTAAGACTTTTTAAATATTATACTAGATAATACTGAGATATTTTAAATGCCATTATAAAAAATAATATTTGGTGACTAAATAGTCTCGCATATATTGCATGAAAGGCAGAGGTTGTATATCTACCTATATGCATCATCAACTTTTTTTAATAGTATTTAATAAATATAAAAATACATTTAAGTTTCCTTCGTATTAACAAGAAAAAAGAACCATGGTAAAATGATCAAAAAGTCCTTTGAAGAGAGTTTAGCGGAATTTTTCTTCAGATGTAATAAAGCCATTCAAGTATTTGAAAAAACAATTAAAAAGACCAAAATGGTAAATTATTTTTTTATTTGAGGGTCAAGCACTTAATTTTGTTATGTATAAAAAATACAAAGATTAATTTATCCCTTTATTATTTGAAAAAAATAATTTTATCATGGTGAAAATATCATATTGCTTTCAGAATCTAGTTCAAATTTTTTTTTTATAATTATACCATTAGCATTATAAGTTTTGGTTAACATTAATACTCTTTGGAGATTCAATTTTTTC
>NW_011503552.1:0-5772 GCF_000495115.2 Populus euphratica
GTTCCGGTTTGGATTGCACCAACATCTCTTTTCTAAGTTTGGCCATCTCTTTATCCTTTCAATTTCAGTTCTTAAATTCATCAATCAATCCCTTCATTTATGTGATAGGCCTGCATTTAAAATGAATATTTACCACAAATTAAAGGTATCTTATATTATTAGATATATTATTATAAAACATGCTTTAGTGAAGGAGTTATTGATACTTCAAGTGCAAAATGATGATATAAAACCTTGATAAAAATACACTTTTAAGTACTAATCAGTTATGCTCATGATGATCCAGTTATAATGTCGTAGATGATATTATCCTTCACAACTCAACATGCCTCTTACTTACTAACTTCTAGACTTAATATCTGGAATTTTTGTAACTTTTGATTGAATGACTAAGGATTTGTAACATTCTTAAATTATAATGTCATGAAGTCTCAACCATTTCTTTATGAATGTCAAGTATTGAATTTTAATATTATGGAATTTGTTTATTGAAAATTCAGCAGAGTTTCCTTTGTTTTATGTTGTACTAAGTTATCAACAATACTTTTATTATGCATCATTACAAACTTCTATCTTAATCCGATCATCCTAGATCATATCTCATTTATCAATTAATCTTTCAATATTTATACTTATCAATATATTCAAATCTTATAATATCAATTAGGAAGTCAACATAAAAGAATTATAAAAACAAATTGAAAATAAAAAACAATTTCATCACTAAAGAGTAATAAATGTTAACTTACTAAATATATGCAATTAGACTAAAAGAATATAGTATTAAGATTAAGAGTCATGTTGTTTTCAAACATCTAATGTATTATACTATTTTATATTATAAACTTATCTTATAATTCTAAAAATGATTTAGTCATACTAACATCTATACATATATAATACAACCATTATATATTACACATCTACTATTTGATTTTTACAACACAAAAGTTTTCAAAGAAAATAAAGACATAAATAATACATTCCAAAATGATAATTCACAAATAGAAAATCCTACATCTAATGATTTAAATCACTTTATGGTGTATCTATTTCAACAATAACCACATTAATTAATTTACTCAATATCTTAGTCTTATACTAATTATTTTACTTATAACCTTTGAAATTCACTACTTCTAACTTCAATTAATTAATTCACATAATCTCTTCAAAACTTTAATATCTGGCTAAATCATCTCAGTTGCCAATAATTTATGTAATTTCACACAAATTTGGTTAACCTTCCTTGAATACCAATAAATCTAGCAATTCCATACTAATTACCTAGCATTCGGCTAACCTGTTTTGTTAGCCAATTAATTCGGTAATTTCATACGAATTATCCTATTTTCAGTTAACCTTTTTGTTAATCAATAAACCTGGTAATTCTCTTAATTACCCAAGAAATTTGACTAACCCATCTTAGTTGTCAAAATTCCATACGAATTAATCAGCATTCGGCTAACCTCTTTTATTAGCCAAATAATTCCTATAATTTCACATAAATTATCAATAATTTTCATTTTAATAATCACTCAATTTATTCATTTGCTTCATTTTTTCATTCTTTTAACATCAATTAAATAAACAATATAAAACTTTAAAAAAATGAATAATTACAAAATAAGGTGACAAATCACCTATCTTCTACTTGTGATGGCCCAACTCCTCCTGTCTGATAACCAACTCCAGACACAACTCCTGAATTAATCAAATGTTATTATATCATGTGTCCATCAATATTTTTCTTATATACCGAAATCTAAAGCATGTAATTTTAATTTTTAATTCGTTCTGATACAAAAAAATTCATTCTTAAATGTAACATTATTATTTCACATACAACCACATATTTAAATAAAATTACTTCTTTTCTTGTTTTTTGTTTATAATTCCTCCATCAAACAATCCTTCTATTTTTTATGCCTTCACATCATGTTATTTATTTTATCTAAATATATGTAAGAACTATATTCAAAAACAATCTAAACATCTTGTTTTCATGCTTTCTTAACTAGTTCAATTCTCTTTTATATTGAATTTACTTAGTTTTTTTTCAACTTTAATGTGATTTCTTCATTTAGTCTTTCTTAAATATTTCAAACATCATGATTAAGCATAGTTTCCTAAACATTAACATCAAAAACTCATTTCTCCAATTTTCCTTCATTTGGCTGAATGTCACCCCTCCCCACCTAAAATTTCCTCATTTACTTGTTATTTCAACTTATTTTTATGTTATACCACTTCAACTTCATCATTTTTCTTTCTCTTAATTTCCTTAAATTCGCATCAAGAATCAAGGATTTAAGGGAAATTAAAGTAAAATTGCATGAAATTACTTCCTAACTTAATCAAGTAAGCTTAAAAACATCTAAATCAAACATTAAATCCAAAATTTTTATGTTTACCAATTGATTTTCTTCTAATTTCTCTTCTCTCCCAAGTTAGCCAAATTCCCTCTCTCAATTCCTCTTTCCTTCACTTGATTCTTTCTTAGATAGTGTTTTATAAGTTGAATTTTGTATATTTACAAGGTTATTCTCTCACTTTACTTATTTTTGGTTTTTATATATTTCCCTTACTTTTCTCTCTTTCTCTTTTGCTTTTTCTTTTCTTTCTTTTCCCATTCTGCTTTTGCTTAATTGGCAGCATATAAAAGGAAGAGAGAGCTGATTTGTTTTATTTTTAATGATAAATGATCATTTTATCCATAATGATTTCTTTTACTTCTATTTGACGGCCCTTTTTTTTGTTAGCACTACTGAGCTTCATTCATCCTAAAATTTTAACAAGATTTTATTCAATATATTTAAAGATCGCTCATAAAATTTTAGCTTAATCTGGTGTTCGGATTGAAAATTATGCCCAATAATATAAAAGTTATCAAATTATGATTTCTAATCAAATTTATAAATTATCCAAAAATTCTAAAATTTTAACCTAAGCTAAGGCATCATATTAGAAGGATGCACATAAATTTTCAGAATTTTCTGATAACCCGATAAATAGTTACAAATTTGTTTTTATATAAAACTAATTAATTTATGATTTTTCATCCAGAGAATTTACAGGATCCTATCATGATATTTACACTTCTTATTTGAATTGTATGACATAAGGGAAAGGTGGTTTTATAGGATCTAGTGGATTTGGGATAATATATCCAATGTTCAATAGATGTTAGTAAATATTTTTTAGCAGTAAATGTATGTTGATATTTGACACTAGCATTTGAGTAGTTGATGATATAATGAGATTCGATAGAACAAAATTCCCAGTTTGATAGCCATTTCTCAATTCATTTCCATCATGACTTCGTAATTCATGGTTGGACCTTTTATTTTACCTCCTTTGATGGTTTGTTCTATCATTTCAGCCACAATCACTAGGTTAGTAAAGTGCTGGGTTGCACTTCCAATCAAGAACTTAAAGTATAACATCTTAAAAGTGCTGGTAAATAAGCTATTCATCTTCTTTTCTAGCTACTTTTGCATTTTCATGTTGTCTAGCCTTAAACATCAGTTTAATGTAGCTCCACTCAAGCTATCCTGAAAGAAGTGCATTAATAGCTTTTCATCATACACATCTTTTATCCTCTTGTTGTAATAGGACTTGAGATGAGTGATAAGACAATGAGTTCTAGTGTACTTTATAAACTCAGGTATACAAAATTTTTTTGGTATAACTACGTTTAGGACTAAACACACCTTGGTGGCTTGACTATGATCATACAAAGCAACGCCTTTGATAGTCTTTACTCTTACTTCTAACATTATTATGTTATCATGATCAATATCATTATCTAGTAGGATTCATTGGCGGATGCATCCATAACTACTAGGATCGGTGTAGGTATTTTTTACTTCATAAATATTGTATTACACTAGGGTTTTGAAGTTTGTCTTCTCATCCTTTCTTCAATCTGTGTTTAAACAAAAGTTATAGGCCGATTAGATGGGCCTTCACTAGAGATTTTTTTTTTAGCATTTCTTGATCAAGTTAGTGATGCAGGCCACATTAAGTTTTAGGGAGTCCAACTCCTCTTGGAAGTGGGAATCACGATGTCATAACCCAATTATCGGGTTATTCCCTAAAAATTATTTTTTTTTCAAAATGAAAACCTAAAAAATAAAATTAAGGTTGGCAATATGGAGAAAGCAGGCCAGGAAATCAAGCTGCAATTTTTGAAAAACTTCAAGGCCTAAATGTACCCCATTATGCCTAAAAAATGCAAATTCAAGGTCAAATTAAATGATTATTGGATGAATTTACATAAAAATTAGATGCAATGACATAATTAATTTTTTAATAGGTCAATTTGATTTAGTCATGGGTCAAATTAAATTTTAATTATATTTAAGAATTAATTTAGGTCCAATTGAAGGATTTAATTAAGTACAAGGACTTAATTATACTTTAAATTGGTCAAATTAATTTTATTTTGGGTTTAATTGATGAAAAATTAAGTTTGAGAGCCTAATTTGAGCTTAATTGAGAATATTGAAATTTTAAGAGATCAAATTTAATTTTTACCAAGTTAACTGGTTGAAATCAGGGGCAAAATTGCAAGAAAATTGAAGTTTTAGGGTCAATTAGGGATTAAATTAAAGAAATTCGTAGCCAAGGACAAATCTATAGAAGGTGCCATAATTTAGGGGCTTAATTGATAAAAATTAGGGGCTAATTTGAAGAAATTAAAACTTTAATTGAAACCAGGCACTGTTTTGAGTATTTAAAAAAAAATAACCAGACGTCTGGTCACTATTCACTGTCTTCTTTTTTTACCCGGTTAAAGCTGGTTCAGTTACCTTCTTTGTAGGTGCCTTTAGTGCACCTAACAGCCACTAAATTGAACCAAACTTACACGAAAATGATCCTCTACAGTTCTGTTACATCCTTATGTGAATAGTTCAGTCTGAATGCCAACTTAAGCAACTTTTTCTGCAGATTTGACAGTGTACCATGCCTACTTTGAGCCAACGATTGAGATCCTTCTCAAAATAATCAAGGGCTGAAATCTTACCCTGGTGTAGAAGAGATTACCCTCTTCCACTGCCTATAAATAGAGGCAGATTTGATGGCCCGAGGGAGGAGAAATTTGGGTCCAAAATCACAAAAAATCAGCCTTTCTCCTATTTCCATTTTCCTTATTTCTCCGTCAGCCTTCTGCAGCTCTCTCCAACTTTTTCACAGCTGTCTTCTTTGATGAAAATACCAACAAACCCAGCCTATACACCATAAACACCAGCTCCACCACAGGAAGTCAGCATAACTACCAAGCAACCATCACGACTCTCTCTTTCTTCTCCTTCCAGCCTTTCTCTCTCTTCTACAAACTTCTTCTTCCTACGCAGTAGCAACTTCAGTGGCCAAGCTATCCATCAATGCTACCACCAGCCTCTCCACCAGCAAGACCACAGGCCCTTACCACCTTAGGTGGTTCTCCATCCCTACCTTGCATCAACCATCCTTGTTGTTCGCTGCTACAGTCGCTACATGCAGAATTCATTCTACATCCAGCATCTTATTAATTAGCCCCTTGTTTGGGCTGGGCTAGTTATGGCCAGCTGACACGACTAAAAAATTGATGTCTTCTCCCAAATGCAGGAGTGTCAAAGTAATAAATAACTCGGCAAGACCGGGGTCGAACTACAAGGAGGTTAATTGTACAAATTATAAATAACAATAATACAACAACAATAATAATAATAATAACAACAATAATAATAGTAATAACAATAATAATAATAATAATAATAATAATAA
>NW_011503552.1:8630-9832 GCF_000495115.2 Populus euphratica
AATCCTTTTATTTATGTGATAGGCCTGTATTTAAAATGAATATTTACCATAAATTAAAGGTATCTTATATTATTAGATATGTTATTATAAAACATGCTTTAGTTAAGGAGTTATTGATACTTCAAATGCAAAATGATGATACAAAACCTTGATAAAAATGCAATTTTAAGTACTAATCA
Organism: Populus euphratica; assembly: GCF_000495115.2. Taxonomy (NCBI): domain Eukaryota; kingdom Viridiplantae; phylum Streptophyta; class Magnoliopsida; order Malpighiales; family Salicaceae; genus Populus; species Populus euphratica. The sequence continues at coordinate 8,810 of NW_011503552.1, forward strand.
CACCCCCCCAACTAGCTTATTACTAGTCTCTAGTAATCAAAATGTTAAAATAGAAAAACAATTTGTAAATTCCATAAAGCAAGATATTCATCATTCAACTTCCATTGATCTATCCAGATAAACAAACTCTCACTAAATTTATATATCTACTCAATAACTCTTAAACAAGATATTAATAAACCTTTCTTTTGTGCTCAATATATCAACACATAATTATGGGGCTTTTCTTGGAAGAAAACAAAATTTTTGTTCTAATAATTAAGGTTAACTTCTTTGGGTTAGGATTACTATTTTTTTTCTTTTTCTTTTTTTTAAATATATATACATATAACTTAAAACACCATGCATCTTAACCCATGTAACGAACTTTCGGCTAATGTAGGCCAACTGGAGTCTTACATACTCTCACTCTCTTTTTATTTATATATTTATTTTTAAAAAAGCATGTGTATGTACAGGTAGTTGTGATTGTGGCTCACATCTTCCCTTGGTTTTACGTCCAAGAACGGCTTAAACGCCCTAAACTGGCAAATAGGGTCTAGTGGCACTAAAAAGCTAACATCCATACCTTTCTGGAAATGTAATGCAAGAAAAATAAAAAGAGAAAGATCATGGAAATCACATCCTTTTATATCATCATTTTGCACTTGAAGTATCAATAACTCCTTAACTAAAGCATGTTTTATAATAATATATCTAATAATATAAGATACCTTTAATTTGTGGTAAATATTCATTTTAAATGCAGGTCTATCACATAAATGAAAGGATTGATTGATGAATTTAAGAACTGAAATTGAAAGGATAAAGAGATGGCCAAACTAAGAAAAGAGATATCGGTGCAATCCAAACCGAAACACTATTCGGTAATTGGGTCATATCTGGAGCTATAGATCTCAAATTTAGGTCTACTTTATATGGATGGAAAGGTAAGACATAGGCCTACAACTTTCATATGGAGGCCAAGATCTAAAAAGGTCCAAATTGTTGTAATAACAAAGAAGCCTGAATCTTCCTCCAGCC
>NW_011503592.1:1014-9544 GCF_000495115.2 Populus euphratica
TAATAATAATAATAATAATAATAATAATAATAATAATAATAATAATAATAATAATAAAGAAAGAGAAGAAGAAGAAGATGATGAGAACTTGGAGATGGAAAATTAATGTAAGGATTAAATAATAATAATAACAAATGTCAAGGTTAGAGGATCCACTAATGGTATGTCAAACAAGTATAGTATAAACTCTTATTATTCAATTGGAAACCACACACAAAGGAGGTTCCAATTAGATTATAGATTGTTAACATTATTATATTAGTCATCTTATTCGATTAATGCTAGTACTTGTAAATCTCGTCAAGCATTCATGATTATAACTTATGTTAACAACAAATCAAGTTCCTTTTATAGCTCATGTGTCGGTTATACCATACAGTATGAACTATGAAAGTGCCAAGCATTTGTTGTACCAAGTGTTATACAACATAAATTAAGATTAGTTATTTAACAAGCAAAGTATTAAAGAGTGAACAAGATAACAAATACAGAACATGTTAGTATCAAACATTAAAGTCCATATTAAGTTTACACTATACTTATTCTTACACCATTAGCGTAACCTTTTCACCTTGACATAATAAACTTAGCTAGACATAATGAATGAAAGCAAAATAGATAAACAAAATAAGAACATAAAAGTTAACTAAGTAAAGGAAAGGAAATGAAAGGCATAAACTTAATATTAATGAAAGCAAAGCATAAAAAATACAAAGAGAGAAAGGAAGAGCATGATCTTGATCTGGAAACCAAGATGCCTAAATGCATGGCAAATGCCTCCTTTTATAGGCCAAAATTGAGAACTATTGATTTGATGACTAATTGATAAGTGGGTGGCCAACTTTTGACTTGGTGACAATCCTTATCTTCTCTTGTCTGCCCAAAACGTCATTGATAACGTCAAAACTGGAGCCAGTTGCAAACATGAAAGTTGTAGGCAATTGTCTCAGCTTTCTTGTGTAAACAATTCAGCTCATTTGGACTTCTAGAACTTCAGATATGGCCAAAATACTGAACAGTACTCGGGCTGGAGGACAGATTCGGGCTTCTTTGTTGTTGCTACAATTTGGACTTGAAAATGGCCTTTTTAGATATTGGGCTCCATATAAAAGTTGTAGGCCTATGTCTTACCTTTCCATCCATATAAAGTAGACCTAAAGTTGAGATCTATAGCTCCAGATATGACCCAATTACCGAACAGTGTTCCAGTTTGGATTGCACCGACATCTCTTTTCTAAGTTTGGCCATCTCTTTATCCTTGCAATTTAAGTTCTTCAAGTCATCAATCAATCCTTTCATTTATGTGATAGACCTGCATTAAAAATAGACATTTACCACAAATTATAGGTATCTTATATTATTAGATACATTATTATAAAACATATTTTAGTTAAGGAGTTATTGATACTTCAAGTGCAAAATGATGATATAAAACCATGATAAAAATGCACTTTTAAGTACTAATCAGAAGCAAGAAAGTTTAGGTATGCTATTGAGCCATCATTATATGGAAAATATGACATAATGTTTAGTAACATTATGATTACTGATTAATACTTAAAAATATATTTTTATCAAAGTGTTATATTATCATTTTGCACTTGAAGTATCAATAACTCCTTAACTAGACCATTTTTATAATAACATGTTTAATAATATAGGATACCTTTAATTTATGGTAAATGTTCATCTTAAATGCAGGCTTATCACATAAATAAAAAGATTGATTGATGAGTTTAACTACTAAAATTGAGAAGACAAAGAGAGAGTGAAGTTTGTCTTTCAGATCAAGATCATTTACATGCTTTCTTTGTTTGTAGTTTTAATATTCTAGTTTCATTTCATGTTATAGTTTCATTAATATCTTGTTTATGCCTTTCATTTCCTTTACTATAATTATATAATTGTGTTCTTATTTTATTTATTTATGTTTCTTTTCTTCATAATGTTTAGCTATGTTTAATATATCAAGGTGAAAGGGATTCACTAATGGTGTTAAGACATATATAATATAAACTCAATATGAACTTCAATATTTGCATCCAAGAAAATTTGCTATTAAGATGTCTTATCATTTTTATCTTATTAATTTCTAATACCTTGTTAAATGGTTAATCTAGATTTGTGTTGTATAACACTTGGTACAACAAATGCTTGACATTTTCATAACCTATTATATGGTATAACCTACACCTGTGCTATGAAAAAAACTTAATTTATTGTTAACATAAGTTAACATCATGAATTCCTAACAATATTTAAAAGTTTGGTGTTACTTAAATAAGATAATTAATATGATCATGTTAACAATTTATAATGAGTTATTAACAACAAATCATCTGATTGAAACCTTCTTTGTGTGTGGTTTCCAGTTAAGTGATAAAAAGAGTTTATATTTTACTTATTTAAAATACCATTACTGGATCCTCTAACATTGACAAATGTTTATTATTATTTAATCTTCACATTAATCTTACATCTCAAAGTCCTTATCACCACCACCACCACCACCACCACCATCATCATCATTATTTATATAGTTAACCTCTCTATGATTTGATCCTGATCTTGCTAAGTTATTTATTACTTCGATGCTCCTACATTTGGAAGAAGACATCAATCTTTTGATTGTGTCCATTACTAAAAAAATTTCTTGGACTCCCTTTTAATGAATGTTGTCTAATAAAGATGGCAGGGATGATGGATTGATGAGCATTAATAATGATGGTATCAATCTAGAGGAAGAAAGTGGTGATTTAGATAGAATAGTATTCTTAATTTTATTGATGATATGAGTAATATGGTAATTTGTTTTAATCTTGCAAATAGTAGTAGCAACCATAGTTTTAGCAAGAGAAAAGCAACATAATATCTTACACCTCAAGGTGGAAAAAGAAGGGTTCTGAAATGGAAGCATAATTATTTTCATGTTTGGATTTTTCAACCAAAAAGTGATTGTATATCCACTTTCAGGGATAAGAAAAGGTGTAGCATTGAAGAGGTGATAAAAAAAAAAGTTCACTCAATAAATGGAGTTCACTTTGGTAGTGAATTGCACATTTTTGCTATTGATTTTTTCTATTTAAGAAGCAAAAGGGACATATGAGCAGCAGTGAAAGATATTGATAAAAATTTCTCTTAACTAAAATTAATGTTTGAATAAAGATCAAAGAGTTAGATCTAGAGATGCAGTTTTGTCTTTTTAACTTATATCATTGTATTTTTCTTCAATGAGGTTAGAATTGACTTTTATTACATAATATGAATTGTTTTATATTTCTCATTTGCTTGTATAATTTGTGTTCTAACAATGATACTTGAATATTGTATTTATGCAGTAAGTTATCACAATGTCTTTACTATGCTAAGATTATATATGTTTAATATGCTTTATGAACCATATCCTAATATTAATTCTTTTTAAAAAAAAATAGTTTGGATAAAAATATGGTGTTGTTATTTATTGTATATTTTTGATAAGAGAGCCATAGTTGAAGTGAATCATAGCAATTGCATTGCACTATACATATATTATAGTTATTGCATTAACTTTCTTTATTATAGTTAAGCCAATATTTAATTGTATGCACTGTAATTTTAATTTTCTTAATTCTAGTAACATTAATGTAATTGTTTTACTATCATGTATGTGTTGGAACTTGTTTACCTAGCATTCTAATGGTTAGAACTGTAGAATTTCTATTATTATTGCATTTGAGGAGTATTTGATAAGAACTGTAGGTGAGAATAGTAAAAATTAAAAGTTAGTTTGGTAATTTCAACTACTAATTTTCAACTATATTTACACATGCATACATTTGTATATAAATTGAAGTTTTAACAATAGTTGTTGTGAAAACCTGATAAATTATAATTTGAAAAAAATAAATAAAATACTAAATAGAGTAAATAAAATAATTCTTGGTATTGTAAAGGGATACAATTGAATAAAAAAGGTGTTGTGGTATAAATTAAGTAAAAAGAAACATTAAGGGACAAAAATAAAAATAAAAGGTATTAAGGGCCAATATGTAAATATAGATATAGAAAATCATACTATAAATGCTATATTTCTTCTTTATTGGCCGATGGTTTGCAACAAATAGAGGGGGAGGATTTGCGTGATTCTTTTCTACTAAAATTTTGAAACTGAATGCGAAAAAGAAAGCCTTTTTAGCAGAACAAGTAAGTGTCATTCTTCAGAACAATAATGCTTTGAAATATAAAGACCCTGGTTGTCCTACAATTTCTTGCTTTATTGGAGACCAAAAAATTGAAAGAGCCTTACTTGATCTTGGTGCTAGTGTGAATTTACTTCCATATTCAGTTTTTCAGAGTCTCAATCTAGGTGAGTTAAAACCAACTTCTATATCTCTTTTACTTGCCGATAGATCTGTAAAAGTGCCTAGAGGAATAATTGAAGATGTGTTAGTACAAGTCGATAAATTCATTTATCGTGTGGATTTTATTGTCTTGGACACAGAACATGTTGAAGCATGTAATTTATTTCCTGTTATTTTAGGACGTCCGTTTCTTGCAACCTCTAACGCATTGATTAACTGTAGGAATGGACTGATGAAGCTATCATTTGGAAACATGACATTGGAGATGAATATTTTCAACATTTGCAAGCAACCTGGAGATGATAATGATTTACAAGAAGTAGATCATATTGACGAATTAGTTTATGATCAACTTGAATCTATTTTAAGTAAAAATGAGTTAGATGAATCTGAAGATTTGCAAATGATTTATTCTAAGGAAGAAATCACGGATGAAACAAGCACCGAAAATGTTGATGCGAATCTTTTATCAACAGTGACAACAGATTCGACATATGACATCACACCAATCGATGATTACTTTCCTAACGAATCCTTACTTTCTCTTAGTCCAATGCCTTGGTATGATAAAAAATATCAATTTTCTTGGTTTAGGAGATTTGCCAGCTGATTGGAGTACTCAAGACAAAGAAAAGTTTTTCAACAAAGTGAAGAACTTTTATTTGATTGGAGTACCCAAGACAAAGAAAAGTTTTTGAACGAAGTGAAGAGCTTTTATTGTGATGACCCTAACTTATTCAAATATTGTCCTGATCAAATATTTCAAAGATTCATTCCCGACAATGAGGTAAGTAGTGTCATTAAACTTTGTCATTCTGAAGCATGTGGAAGTTATTTCTCATCAAAAAAGACAGCTGCAAAAATCTTTCAAAATGGATTTTATTGGCCCACCATGTTCAAGGACACGCATGCATTCTGCAAAACTTGTGAAAATTGTCAAAAAGTTGATACTGGTCAAAAAGTTTTGTTTTATAATTCTCAACTCTATGCATTCCCTAGAGAGTTAAGACCAAGATGGAGCAATCCTTATGGGGCCTGTGTTATTGAGAATTCAATGAATGATAATGATTTTAAGGAAAATGGACATCGTTTGAAAGCTTGCTTTGATAAGTTTCCTAGTGAAAATGAATCAACTAGTTGGAATGATCTTGTAGATAAAGGTTGATTATTTTGTTTTTCTCATATTGTTTTTGTGTTTCTTTTTGAGTGATTTTTGCTAGTTTCTCTCACCCCGGTTAAATGGCGGACAACGGTACTCCGTGACTTAAATCAGTTCTTTCAGTTTCCCACAATAACTGATATTTGTGTATATATTTGTGCAATTCTTTGAATCTCTCTTCCAATTCTCATTTGAAAATGGACACTAATCTTGAAAAATTGAAAAAGTATTTTCCCGCTCTGCCTAAGAATGCGATTATAAAAATTTATCGTGCTAGATGTGCAAGATTTAGATTGTTAATGAATCATGGAATTCCTAAAGATATTCGCTGGTTGATTGAAGCAAAGGTCCGATTATCAGGTGAGTCCTCTAACTCCTTCATTTCACACATGCCCGGAACAGGTAAAAGCACTTTTGCAAAGAAGCGTCGTGCAAAATGACTGAAAGTCTGTCATCGATGTGCTAGATGGACTTGTAATGCACAATGTCGTTCTTTAGGAATGGTATCTATAAACCGTGAAGATAAAATACAATTCATTAAGGATGGCCGGAGTAAGGAGTCTTTAGATAATCTTCTATTGACGCTTGAGACGCATCCTAGTGGAGATGTGCATCGTGCAATTCATGATTTATGGCCACTATTTCATAAAGAACATGATCGACTTAGTCTTGTGAATCTGACTAAAAAAGACCTTGTTTGCCAGTTTTTAAGAAAACTGGATGGGAAGCCTATCCCCAACCCATAGAGGGCGTTTAAGTCGTTCTTCGACGTAAAACCAAGGGAAGATGTGAGCCACAATCATAACTACCTGTACATGCATATGCTTTTTCAAAAGTAAATAAATAAATAAATAAAGAGAGAGAGAGAGAGAGAGTGTGAGACTCCAGCTGGCCTACATATAGGTGTTATGATTGCCTTTCTAATTTCTCATCTATAAAACCCTCTCTTCCTTCCTTTCATTTCTACTCAACCCATACATTCAACAAATACAGAAGTGTGTAGAAATGGCAAGTTCCTCAAGTCATCATATAAGAAATATTTGTGTTTTCAGTGGATCTAGTCCTGGGAAAGAAAATGAGTTTTTAGAATCAACAAATCATCTTGGTCACGTGCTAGTTGAGAGAAAGATTCATTTAGTGTATGGGGGAGACAGTCTTGGGTTAATGGGAGGTGTGTCAATAGCTGCATTTTTAGGAGGTAGTCAAGTTTTTGGGGTCGTCCCCGAAGCTTTAGCACAAGGGGACATCATTGGAAAAACAATTAGAGAGGAACTTCAAGTCTCCACAATGTCAGCTCGAATGAATGCAATGTTTAACCATGTTGATGCCTTCATTGCTTTACCAGGTGGTCTAGGTACATTGGAAGAGATCTTTCATATTTCCTCTTGGGCTCAACTACACATTCACCATAAACCCATAGGTTTGTTAAATATTAATGGTTATTATGATAAGTTGTTGTCTTTTCTTGATCATGCTGTGGAACAGGAATTTCTAACATCTTCTGCACGATAAATCATAATCTCTGCTGCTACTGCTGAACAATTAATTGACCAACTACAATCCTTCATTCCTGTAATTGATCCTTCCATGAGTCGCATAAATTGGTCAACTAAGGAAAGCCGTAAAAAGCTTAGATTGGATTTGAGCCTTCATTTGTGAGTTTTTGTGTCTTTTGGTTTTATTATTGTGTTTTGTTATTTCTTATTTTTATTTCAGTATGTTTCAGGTTTGTCAGTGTTCGTTATTTCTGGTGATATCTTCTATACTCTATCTTTCTACCTTTAAACAATGAGGACAATGTCTCGTTTTGGTTGGGGGGAGAGGGTAGTAGTTGATAAAAAAAAAAAAATTGTTTTTCATTTCATAAAGCATGTGCATAATTGTTGTTACTAGGATGGCAGAGTAAAGGAGTTCTTTTGTTAAAGTGACTCTTGAGACGCATCTTAGTAACCATTCTTAACAAGGTCTATTATAATACTTCTTGAAATATTCAGGTTTACAAACTCTCGCATTGTTATCACTTAATTCTGCTCATATACTTTAACATATAATTGTGGGTTGCATATTGGATTATTACATTATTTATGTTCTTTTGTTGAAGGTAACAACTAAGGAAAGGGATAGTATATAATTAAAAAGAAAAAAGAAAAAAAAAAGAAAAAGAAGAAGAAGAAGAAGAAATGCTGATAATAAAAATGTAGATAAGTTTGGTTTTGTAGCCTCCCTAACCTAAGCAATTAAGCCCGAAGGGGTGTTTTAACACCTAATACCCTAAAGTCAACTGACTTGGGAGCTATTGGCCCAACGCTTGTTACATAGGTTGAGGAGAAAAGCTTAAGGGAATCAAACATTGCACTATCTACATATCAGTATCTATGACCCGAGTTATTAAGCTCGTAGGGGTGTCTCAACACATAATGCCCTAAGACCAACTGGTCTAGGAGTCATTAGCTAAAAGCTCGTTACATGGGTTAAAGATGCATGGTGTTTTAAGTTATATGTATATATATAACGCTTTGTGATAGATTAATGGAAGTTAAATGATGAATATCTTGCTTTGTGAAATTTGCAAATTGTCTTTCTATTTTAACGCTTTGATTACTAGGAACTAGTAATAAGCTGGTTGTGGGGTGTCATTAGTACTTAAAAGTGCATTTTTATCAAGGTTTTATATCATCATTTTGCTCTTGAAGTATCAATAACTCCTCAACTAAAGCATGTTTTATAATAAGATATCTAATAATATAAGATACCTTTAATTTGTGGTAAATGTTCATTTTAAATGCAGGCCTATCACATAAATGAAAGGATTGATTGATGACTTTAAGAACTTAAATTGCAAGGGCAAAGAGATGGCCAAACATAGAAAAGAGATGTCGGTGCAATCCAAACCGGAACACTGTTCGGTAATTAGGTCATATCTAGAGCTATAGATCTAAGATTTAGGTCCCCTTTATATGGATGGAAAGGTAAGACATAGGCGTACAACTTTCATACGGAGCCCAAGATCTAAAAAGGCCATTTTCAA
>NW_011503530.1:0-1391 GCF_000495115.2 Populus euphratica
TATTGTTTGTTTTCTTGTTTCAGGACATTTGTCAGCTCATTGGAGTATCCAAGATAAAAGAAAGTTCTTGAATGAAGTGAAGAACTTTTATTGGGATGACCCTTATTTATTCAAATATTATCCTAATCAAATATTTTGAAGATGCATTCCTGACAATGAGGTAAGTAGTGTCATTAAATTTCATTATTCTAAGGCATGTGGGGGTTATTTCTTATCAAGAAAGACAACTGCAAAAATCTTACAAAGTGGATTTTAGTCACAGTAGATTATGTTTCAAAATGGATAGAGGCAATTCTGAATGGAAACAATGATCACAAAAAACTGATAAAGTTTTTGAAAGAAAATATTTTGAGTCGATTTAGAATCCCTCAAGCTATGATAAGTGATGGTGGAGCACATTTCTACAACAAGTTATTTGATTCTTTAATGAAAAAAATATGAAATCACACACAAAGTTACCACCCTTTATCACCCTCAAATAAGTGAACAGGTAGAACTTGCTAATAGGGAGATCAAACAGATCTTGGAAAAAATAATAAACCCTAATAGGAAATACTGGTCTTTAAGACTTAATGATACACTTTGGGCTTATCGAACTGCTTATAAAATATTATTAGGTATTTCATCCAGACAAGAGCATGAGGGCTATCCACTGTATCCACCAGCAGCACTGCTCAGTATTTTAGACATATCTCAAGCTGTAGTGCTCCAAATGATCTGAAATTTAGTGGGTGGAAGGAAAAAACAATTTCCAACAACTTTTATGGAACACTTTGCCAAATTCAGATTGCATTAATGTTAATTCAGCCAGCCAAAGTGCTTAAGTGATGTTGTCCACTAAGTTCATTAATCAATAGTTAGCCACTACATCAATTATTAATTACCAAATGAATAGTTTCGAATTTTAGCCTATAAAAAAAGGCACTTGTCATTCATTTAGGCATCTTGTTTTTTATATCAAGATCATGTTCTTGCTCTCTCTCTTTATATTTTTGTAATGCTTAAGTTTTGCTTTCATTAATCTCTTATTCATGTTTTTCATTTCATTTACTATACTTAGTTAACTTATATCATGTTTATGTTCTTATATTGTTTATTTAAGTTTTTCTCCTTCATAATGTCTAGCTAAGTTAATTATGTCAAGGTGAAAAGGTTTCACTAATGGTATTAGGATAAGTATAATATAAACTCAACATGGACATCAATGCTTATATCCTAAACAACTTGCTATTAACATGTCTTATCATTTTTATTTTATTAATTCTTAATGTCTTACTTATTAAATGATTAATTTAGATTTGTGTTGTATAACACTTGGTACATCAACTACTTGATCCTACTTAGTCTTCAGCCAACATCGTTATTATAAGAGGAACTTGATTTGTTGTCAA
>NW_011503530.1:1564-3093 GCF_000495115.2 Populus euphratica
TTATTATTATTATTATTATTATTATTATTATTATTAGTACTACTACTACTACTACTACTATTATTATTATTATTATTATTATTATTATTATTATTACTATTGTTGTTGTTGTTATTGTTGTTTTATAATTGTTGTTTATAATTTGTACAATTAACCTCCCTGTGGTTCGACCCCGGTCTTGCCGGGTTATTTATTACTTCGACACTCCTGCACTTGGGAGAAGACATCAATCTTTTCGTCGTGTCAAGTTTTTGGCATCGTTACTCGGGAGGTAAATTCTTGTATAAATTATAATATTTATTTTATTTTCACTTTTCATTTTTTTGTATCTAACTTTTGTTTCTTTCTTCCTCTTTTATTTCCTTCCTCTTATTTTCTTCTTACATGTGCATGAGAGTTTGGTCACGTACATTAAGTGGTAGACTTTGTAGGTTATCCTCGGGTATCCTCATCATTTTCAGAAAATATGGCCGAAGAAGATAATCAATCACTTCATAATGAGAATAATGAGAATAACCGTGCTAGAACACTTAGAGACCACATGAATCCCACAAGAACAAGTGCACCATCATGCATAGTTTTTCCTCCTGATGCATCTCATTTTAATTTTAAACCAGGTGTTATTCAACTTTTACCTTCTTTTCATGGTTTAGAATTGGAAAATCCATACTTGCATTTAAGGGAATTTGAGGAGGTCTGCAACACATATAATAATTTAAATTGTAGCATGAACACCATCAGATTAAAGCTTTTTCCTTTTTCATTAAAAGATAAAACTAAAACATGGCTACAAAATCTTGGGTCAAGATCCATTCATACTTGGGATAAAATACAACAATAATTTTTAAAGAAATTTTTTCCATCTCATAGAACAAACTCTTTCAAAAGACAAATTACCACTTTCACTCAAAAATTAGGAGAAACATTTTACCAATGTTAGAATAGGTATCGGGACTTGTTTAATACTTGCCCCCATCACGGTTTTGAAACAAGGAGATTGGTTTCACATTTTTATGAAGGGTAAACACCTAAAGATACACAAATTATGGAATTGATGTGCAATGAAACTTTTGAAAATAAAGACCCTGATGAAGCAATAAAGTACCTAAACTTACTAGCTGAAAATGCTCAAAATTGGGACACTACAAGTACTTATGAGGCACCAGGTAAAGCTCAACTTTATACATCTAATGGAGGTATGTACAACCTTAGGGAAAATCATAACTTTTAAGCCAAATTTGTATCTTTAACTAGAAAAGTTGAGGCACTAGAATTAAAAAAAGAGTTGTCTTTTAAAATCTGTTCTAGAAATTATGTGTCAAATTTGTGAAACCAATGAATATTCAACCAATGACTGTCTAACTTTACCTTTTTTTAAGGAATGTCTCCATGAACAAGCCCATGCTTTAAACAGTTTTCAAAGGCACAATCATAACTCATACTCGCAAACATACAACCTTGGTAGGAGAAATCACCTAAATTTCAGTTGGAAGAGTGGTAACAATAATGCACAAACTTCACAGCCACCG
>NW_011503530.1:3255-9943 GCF_000495115.2 Populus euphratica
GATCAAGTCAAATCAATCATCACTCTTCGCAGTGGTAGGTTATTAAAAAACCCACTCTTGAACCTTGTAAAAAAAATGATGAGTTACTTTTTGAAGGTAGAGAAGGGGTTAAAGCTGAACATTGCAGAGAAAAGACTGATTTCCCGCTAGCATTTTTATTTCCTCATGTCATGACCAAACAAAGAAAAGTCAATCACAACTCTGAAATCTTTGAAACTTTTAAACAAGTAAGGATCAATATACCTTTGTTGGATGCTATTAAACAGCTATCTTCTTATGGTAAATTTTTGAAAGATTTGTGCACTGTGAAGAGGAAACTGAATGTGAAAAAGAAAGCCTTTCTAGCCGAACAAGTAAGTGCTATTCTTCAGAACAATAATGCTTTGAAATATAAAGACCCTGGTTGTCCTACAATTTCCTGCTTTATTGGAGAGCATAAAAGAGAAAGAGCCTTACTTGATCTTGGAGCTAGTGTGAATTTACTTCCATATTCAGTTTTTCAGAGTCTCAATCTAGGTGAGTTAAAACCAACTTCTATATCTCTTTTACTTGCCGATAGATCTGTAAAAGTGCCTAGAGGAATAATTGAAGATGTGTTAGTACAAGTCGATAAATTCATTTATCCTGTGGATTTTATTGTCTTGGACACAGAACCTGTTGAAGCATGTAATTCATTTCCTGTTATTTTAGGACGTCCATTTCTTGCAACTTCTAATGCATTGATTAATTGTAGGAATGGACTGATGAAGCTATCATTTGGAAACATGACATTGGAGATGAATATTTTCAACATTTGCAAGCAACCTAGAGATGATAATGATTTACAGGAAGTGGACTTTACTGAAAAATTAATTCATGATCAATTTCCAACCACTTCCAATGAAATTGAGATTGATGAATCTGATGATTTGGAAATGATTTATTTTCAGGAAGAATCAAAGACAAGTAATTGGAGGCCACAAATTGAGGAATTGCCACCACGACCAATTAAGTCCATACCTTCAAGTGTTCAACCACCAAAACCTGATTTGAAGCCGTTGCCATCCAATCTCAAATACTCATTTTTGGGAGAAAATGAAACTTTTCCGGTAATAATCTCTTCCAAACTTAATGCACATCAAGAAGGTAAGTTATTACAAACTCTGAAAATGCACAAAAAAGCATTAGGATGGACCATAGCTGATATAAAAGGAATTAGTCCTTTGATTTGTACACACAGAATTTATTTAGAGGAAAATGCTAAACCCTCTAGAGAAATGCAACGAAGGCTAAATCCTAATATGAAAGAAGTAGTGAAAAATGAAGTCATTAAGCTTCTAGATAATGAAATCATTTATCCTATTTCTGACAGCAAATGGGTAAGTCCTACCCAAGTTGTACCTAAGAAGTCTGGAGTCACTGTGATAACAAATGAGAACAATGAGTTAATTCCCACTAGAACTGTTACTGGTTGGCGCATGTGCATTGACTATAGGAAACTTAATTCAATGACTAGAAAAGATCATTTTCCTTTACCTTTCATGGATCAAATCCTAGAAAGAGTTGCAGGTCATGAATTTTATTGTTTCCTAGATGGCTATTCGGGTTACAACCAAATTGAAATTGCATTGGAAGATCAAGAAAAGACTACTTTCACATGTCCATTTGGTACTTTTGCATATCGAAGGATGCCTTTTGGATTATGTAATGCACCAGCCACATTTCAAAGATGCATGCTTAGTATATTTAGCGATATGGTTGAACATTTTCTTGAGATTTTCATGGATGATTTTTCTGTTTTTGGCGATTCATTTGATGATTGTTTGACTAATTTAGGAAAGGTTTTAACCAGGTGTGAAGAGAAGAATCTTGTGCTGAATTGGGAAAAATGTCATTTTATGGTAACAAACGGCATTGTACTTGGTCACATTGTTTCATCAAAAGGAATTGAGGTTGACAAATCTAAAATTGAGTTAATTTTGTTTTGGACACATAAAAGATAAGAAACCTTATGTGATTTACTATGCAAGTAAAACTTTAAATAGTGCTCAAATAAATTACACCACCACTAAAAAAGAATTACTTGCAGTAATATTTGCATGTGAGAAATTTAGGTCTTATCTTGTCGGCTCACCTGTTGTTGTTTTTAGTGATCATGCAGCTTTGAAATATCTTATTTCAAAAAAGGATTCTAAGACTAGACTAGTACAATGAATTTTATTACTTTAAGAATTTGATGTCACGATCAAAGACAAGGAATGCATCAAAAATATTATCGCGGATCATTTGTCAAGATTGACAATAGATTCGAGATCTGACATCACACCAATCGATGACTGCTTTTCTGATGAATCCTTATTTTCTGCCTCTACAATACCTTGGTTTACTAATATTGTTAATTTTCTTGTTTTAGGACATTTGCCAGCTCATTGGAGTACCCAAGATAAAAGAAAGTTTTTGAATGAAGTGAAGAACTTTTATTGGGATGACTCTTATTTATTCAAATATTATCCTGATCATATATTTCGAAGATGCGTTCCTGACAATGAGCTAAGTAGTATCATTAAATTTTGTCATTCTGAGGCATATGATAAAGTTTTGGGAAGAGAATATTTTAAGTCGATTTGGAATTCTTTGAGCCATGATAAATGATGGTGGAGCACATTTCTGTAACAAATCATTTGAGTCTTTAATGAAAAAAATATGGAATTACACATAAAGTTGCCATCTCTTATCACCCCCAGACAAGTGGACAAGTAGAACTTGCTAATAGGAAGATCAAATAGATCTTGGAGAAAACAGTGAACCATAATAGGAAAGTCTGGTCTTTAAGACTTAATGATGCACTTTAGGCTTATTGAACTGCTTATAAAACATCATTAGTTATGCCACCTTATAGACTATTCTATGGAAAACCTTGTCACTTATCTATAGAACTTGAACATAAAGCTTATTGGTCTATTAAAGCTTTCAATTCAAATCTTGATGATGCTAGTCAGTTGCAGAAATTACAAATAAATGAGCTTGAGGAAATAAGAAATGATGCATATGAAAATTCAAGAATTCATAAAGCAAGAATTAAAGAGTTTCATGACAAGAAAATACTGAGAAAAACATTCAATGTTGGTCAAAAAGTGGAGTTGTTTATAATTCTTGACCTTATTTATTTCCTGAAAAACTAAGATCAAGATGGAGCGGTCCTTTTATTGTGAAACATGTGTATCCATATGGGGCCTATGACATCGAGAATCCAAAGAATGGCAATGTTTTCAAGGTAAATGGACATCGTCTGAAAGTTTACTTTGACAATTTTTCAGTTGAACATAACTCTATTGAATTGGGTGATCCTGTATATAAAGATTATTGTTATTTTTTCTCACATTGATTTTGTGTTTCCTTTTGGTGTGACCTTTGTTTTGCTAGTTTTTTTCCACCTCGGTCAAATGGCAGATAACGGCACTCCGTGACTTAAGTCGATTCTTTCAGTTTCCCACAATAACTGATATCTATGTATATATTTGTGCAATTCTTTGTTCTTTTAGTTTCCTATAATAACTGATATTTGTGTATATATTTGTTAAATTCTTTGCTCTTTCTCCCTTCTTCACATCTCTTCTCATTTGAAAATGGACACCACTCTTGAAAAATTTAAAAAGTATTTTCCTACTCTACCTTAGAATGGTTAATCTAGATTTGTGTTGTATAACACTTGGTATATCAAATACTTGATTCTTCTTAGTCTTTGGCCGACATCGTTATTATGAGATTCTTTGTCTTCGAATGATGCTCTCGGCTCTTCGCTATGCAACAAGACACGGGCTATGGATTCTTGCATGCAGGGACAAACAAGGGAGTCAGCTCCATTACACTCTCCAATACACATATTTAGTATAATATTAGACAGGCGTGGAAGTTAACATTAGTTATCCAAAATGTTTTTACAGAAGACAATCGATGTAATATTTTATTTCTCATAGTCCTCTATAAGTTATCTTCACCACCACCACCATCATCATTGTTGTTGTTGTTGTTCTTATTATTATTATGATTTATAATTTATATAGTTAACTTTCCTGTGATTCGACCCTAGTCTTGCTGGGTTATTTATTACTTTAACACTTCTACACTTGGGATAAGACATCAACTCTTTGACCGTGTCAATACGGTATACATGAAGAGAAAATGGCAACATCTAATGCCAATCCTTATAAGTGACTACTATTTTCTAAATAATTCTCTTAATATTTTTGTTAGCAGCTTCTACCGCACCATTCATCTCTAGCCTATATGGAGAGGTATTGGAATGCTTGATTTTTCATTTAGCACAGAGTTCTATTATCATCTTGTTATTGGAGTTCTGGGCATTATTAATCTTTTCTAGTGGACCATATCAATAGATCAAATATCTTTCTATAAATTTCTTCACTATGTTTTACCTCCACGTCATCCAAACATCTCAACAAAGTTCTGTTAGATGATTTTTTATACAAAGTCTCCCCATCAAGATAGAAATCCTTTACCAACCTCCTTAAAGTCTTCTTGTCAATATTGGATACCCTTATGGGATATGTCTGGTTTTGGATGAAATTCTTGATATCATAGTACTAAGGGTTTCCATCTATTTCTCTTTCAACTAAGGAACAATGAGTTGAGTTACTTTTGATATTAATATGTATCGGTTATACCTTGTGCCCAAAGTCCATTCTGGCAATGGAAGTTAACGTGGCCAAAGCATCAACATAAATGGTTTCCTTCCCTTCCTAAATGGGTGAACTCCATTTGCTCAAATTCTTCGACTAATTTAGACAAGTATTCCTAGTCAGGCCTTAACTTCTCTTCCTTGGCTTGTCATTCTCCTTTTACTTAGTGAATAATCAACATTAAGTCTCTATAAACATCTATTTCTTTTTATGTTCAACTCCAATACAACCTCTAAAACTGAGAATGCAAGCTTCACACTCAGCTATATTGTTAGTGCACCCAAGCTACAACATAACTAATGTTTCTTATCAAGAGAGATTAGCACTGCCCCCACTCCATTATCATAGCACCATCAAAGTACATAAACCACCAATATGATTTTCCTTCCTCAATTGAAAGCATATCTTCATCAGGAAAATCAAATTTTAACAACTCATAATCTTCCATAGCATGATCAATTAGGTGATCGGCGATGACATTCATGGTTTTCCTTGACATATATACTATGTCATACTCCGCTAGTATAACTTGCCATTTTGCAACTTGGCTTGATAGATAGGGGTAAGTTTAGTAGGTACTACTTGGTTTTCTTGAAAGCTTCTTCACACTCTTATTCCAAATTCCGAGATTCTTCTTCCTTAATAATTGAAGATGGGGTCATAAGTCGTGGTTAATTGGGATATAAATCGAGCAATGTAATTCATTTTTCCTAATAATTTTGTTACATCCTCCTCAGTCTTGGGAGTTGGCATAAATTGAATAGCCTTTACTTTGTCAAGATCCATTTGTACCCTTTATCACTCACCACGAATCCCAACAACTTCCCAAGATTTCATCCTAAATGAACACCTTGCATGGTTAAGCCTTAACTTGTACTTTCTTAGTCTTTCAAATAATTCCTTCAATATTTGGACATGATTCTCTCCCTCTCTAGAGTTAGCAATCATGTCATCCACATATACTTTAATCTCTTTTTGCATCATGTCGTGAAATAAAACCACCATGGCCCTTTGGTAGATGGCCCAAACATTCTTTAACCCAAATGGCATGACTTTGTAGCAAAAGGTTTCGTATTGTGTTACAAAGGTTGTCTTCTCCTTATCCTATTGTGCCATCTTCATCTAATTGTAGCCCAAAAATTCATCCATAAAGGAATAAATGGATTGACCAATACGTCTATGTGTGGTAGAGGAAAATTATCCTTAAAACTAGCCTAGTTTAAGTCCTTAAAGTCCAAATAATTATTTTATCTTTCTTTTTAGGCATGACAACTATGTTGGACACCTATTATAAATGCTTGACTATTTTTTGAAAATCAACATTCCACTGCTTTTCAATTTATGCCTTTATTTGAATTGGTCCTTCTCAACCTTTGTTTAACTATTTGCATCCTTCTACTAGTTATACCTTACAAACCAGGCATATGACTAGGCAAAAACATCTACAGAATCTAAGAGTAGTGCAATCAAACCTTCTTTTTCTTTAGAGGTAATCAAAGTCCTTATCTTCAACTCTCTCTTGATTTCTTCATTGCCCACATCTATCGTTTCAAGTTCCTCTTTAACAGGTTTTCAAGCTTGTTCATGCTGCTTTATTAATTTTGTGAATTCCCTAATGTTATTTTCCTCCCATTCTTCCTCTTCCCCTAAGTTTGGCCATTCATTCTCAATATAAAATGCAAGTGTTGTTTGTGGAAAATTTGCTTTCAGGGTTCTTAAAAGCAGAAAGTGATGTGTAAATGTGGAGTAAAACATTTTAAAAATACATGATCTCATTAGAAGGAAAAAAAGTTAGCTTAAAACATTTGCTTGAGCAAATCGATAAGGTGCACAACATCATTCCAAACTTCTTCAAGCTCTTTTTGGTACTAAGCTTCTAAGTATGACCTTTCTTCATTTTCCATCATTTCTCTTAGTCAAGTGTTGTGAATTCTAGGAGGGGGATTTATATTTTAAGGTCTACAAATGCGTGCATAGATGTATAAGATAATGCATGATATAATACATGA
>NW_011503543.1:0-9879 GCF_000495115.2 Populus euphratica
GTTAGAGAACTCACCTGATAATCAGACCTTTGCTTCAATCAACCAACGAATATCTTTAGGAATTCCATAATTCATTAACAATTTCAATCTTGCACATCTAGCACGGTAAATTTTTGTAATCGCATTCTAAGGCAGAGCGGGAAAATACTTTTTCAATTTTTCAAGATTAGTGTCCATTTTCAAATGAGAATTGGAAGAGAGATTCAAAGAATTACACAAATATATACACAAATATCAGTTATTGTGGAAAACTGAAAGAACCGACTTAAGTCACGGAGTACCGTTATCCGCCATTTGACCGGGGTGAGAGAAACTAGCAAAAATCACTTAAAAAGAAACACAAAAATAAAGTGAGAAAAAAAAATCAATCTTTATATACAGGATCATCCAATTCAATAGAGTTATTTTCAACTGAAAAATTGTCAAAGTAAACTTTCAAACGATGTCTATTTAACTTGAAAACATTGTCATTCTTTGGATTCTCGATCTCACAGGCCCCATATGGATACACATGTTTCACAATAAAAGGGTCGCTCCATCTTGATCTTAATTTTCCAGGAAATAAATGTAGTCGAGAATTATAAAGCAAGACTTTTTGACCCACATTGAATGTTTTTCTCACTATTTTCTTGTCATGAAACTCTTTGATTCTTGCTTTATGAATTCTTGAATTTTCATATGCATCATTTCTTATTTCCTCAAGCTCATTTATTTGTAATTTTCATAGTTGACTAGCATCATCCAGATTTGAATTGAAAGCTTTAATAGCCCAATAAGCTTTATGTTCAAGTTCCACAGGCAAGTGACAAGGTTTTCCATAGACTAGTCTATAAGGTGACATACCTAATGATGTGTTATAAGCAGTTCGATAAGCCCAAAATTCATCATTAAGTCTTAAAGACCAATCTTTCCTATTAGGGTTCACTGTTTTCTCCAAAACATATTTGATCTCCCTATTAGCAAGCTCTACTTGTCCACTTGTTTGAGGGTGATAAGGGGTGACAACTTTGTGTGTGATTCCATATTTCTTCATTAAAGACTCAAATGACTTGTTGCAGAAATATGTTTCACCATCATTTATTATGGCTCGAGGGACTCCAAATCGACTCAAAATATTTTCTTTCAAAAACTTTATCACTATTTTGTGATCATTGTTTCGACTTGGAATTGCCTCTATCCATTTTGAAACATAATCTACTACGACTAATATGTACAAGAAACCAAATGATGGAGGAAATGAACCCATGAAATCTATACCCCAGCAGTCAAAGATCTCAATGACAATAATAGGATTTAAAGGCATCATGTGACATTTTGAAATTGATCCCAACATTTCAAAATGCATGTGAGTCTTTGAACATGGTGGACCAATAAAATCCACTTTGTAAGATTTTCGCAGTTGTCTTTCTTGATGAGAAATGGCCCTCATATGCCTCAGAATGACAAAATTTAATGACATTACTAACCTCATTGTCAGGAATGCATCTTTGAAATATTTGATCAGCACAATATTTGAATAAATAAAGGTTATCCCAATAAAAGTTCTTCACTTTGTTCAAGAACTTTTTTTTATCTTAGGTACTCCAACGAGCTGGTAATTGTCCTGAAACAAGAAAATTGACAATATTAGCAAACTAAGGCATTGTAGAGACGGAAAGTAAAGACTCATCGGGAAAGTAGTCATCGATTGGTGTGATGTCAGTTTTCGAATCTATTGTCAATCTTGACAAGAGATCTGCAACAACATTTTTGCTGCCTTTCTTATCTTTGATTGTGATATCAAATTCTTGAAGTAACAAAATTCACCGCACCAATCTAGCCTTAGAATCTTTCTTAAAAGGAAGATATTTCAATACTGTATGATCACTAAAAACAACAACAGGTGAGCCAACAAGATAAGACCTGAATTTTTCACATGCAAATACTACTGCAAGTAATTCTTTTTCAGTGGTGGTATAATTCATTTGAGCACTATTTAAAGTTTTACTTGCATAGTTAATTACATAAAGTTTCTTATCTTTTCTTTGTCCCAAAACAACACCTATGGCATAATCACTAGCATCACACATTATTTCAAAAGGTAATGACCAATCGAGAGGTTGAATGATAGGAGCACAAAGCAAGTTTTTAAGTTTAACAAAGGCTTCTTCACAATGTTCAGTCCATTTAAAAATAATATCCTTTGTTAGAAGGTTACTTAAAGGCTTAGATATTACACTAAAATCTTTGATGAACTTTCTATAAAAACCAGCATGTCCTAGGAATGATCTAACATCTTTAATAGATTTTGGTGTTGGCAAGTTTGCAATTAACTCGATTTTAGATTGGTCAACCTCAATTCCTTTTGATGAAATAATGTGACCAAGTACAATGCCATTTGTTACCATAAAGTGACATTTTTCCCAATTCAGCACAAGATTCTTCTCTTCACACCTGGTCAAAACCTTTTCTAAGTTAGTCAAACAATCATCAAATGAATCACCAAAAATAGAAAAATCATCCATGAAAATCTCAAGAAAATGTTCAACCATATCACTAAATATACTAAGCATGCATCTTTGAAATGTGGCTGGTACATTACATAATCCAAAAGGCATCCTTTGATATGCAAAAGTACCAAATGGACATGTGAAAGTAGTCTTCTCTTGATCTTCCAATGCAATTTCAATTTGGTTGTAACCCGAATAGCCATCTAGGAAACAATAAAATTCATGACCTGCAACTCTTTCTAGGATTTGATCCATGAAAGGTAAAGGAAAATGATCTTTTCTAGTCATTGAATTGAGTTTCCTATAGTCAATGCACATGCGCCAACCAATAACAGTTCTAGTGGGAATTAACTCATTGTTCTCATTTGTTATCACAGTGACTCCAGACTTCTTGGGTACAACTTGGGTAGGACTTAACCATTTGCTATCAGAAATAGGATAAATGATTTCATTATCTAGAAGCTTAATGACTTTATTTTCACTGCTTCTTTCATATTAGGATTTAGCCTTCGTTGCATTTCTCTAGAGGGTTTAACATTTTCCTCCAAATAAATTCTGTGTGTACAAATCAAAGGACTAATTCCTTTTATATCAGCTATGGTCCATCCTAATGCATTTTTGTGCATTTTCAGAGTTTGTAATAACTTACCTTCTTGATGTGCATTAAGTTTGGAAAAGATTATTACCGGAAAAGTTTCATTTTCTCCCAAAAATGAGTATTTGAGATTGGATGACAACGACTTCAAATCAAGTTTTGGTGGTTGAACACTTAAAGGTATGGACTTAATTGATCGTGGTGGCAATTCCTCAAATTTTGGCCTCCAATTACTTGTCTTTGATTCTTTCTGAAAATAAATCATTTGCAAATCATCAGATTCATCAATCTTAATTTCACTGGAAGTGGTTGGAAATTGATCATGAATTAATTTTTCAGTAAAGTCCACTTCCTGTAAATCATTATCATCTCTAGGTTGCTTGCAAATGTTGAAAATATTCATCTCCAATGTCATGTTTTCAAATGATAGCTTCATCAGTCCATTCCTATAATTAATCAATGTGTTAGAAGTTGTAAGAAATAGACGTCCTAAAATAACAGGAAATGAATTACACACTTCAACAGGTTGTGTGTCCAAGACAATAAAATCCACAGGATAAATGAATTTATCGACTTGTACTAGCACATCTTCAATTATTCCTCTATGCACTTTTATAGATCTATCGGCAAGTAAAAGAGTTATAGAAGTTGGTTTTAACTCACCTAGATTGAGACTCTGAAAAACTGAATATAGAAGTAAATTCACACTAGCACCAAGATCAAGTAAGGCTCTTTCAATTTTATGTTCTCTAATAAAGCAAGAAATTGTAGGACAACTAGGGTTTTTATATTTCAAAGCATTATTGTTCTGAAAAATAGTACTTACTTGTTCGGCTAGAAAGACTTTCTTTTTCACATTCAGTTTCCTCTTCACAGTGCATAGATCTTTCAAAAATTTAGCATATGAAGGAACCTGTTTAATAGCATCCAACAAAGGTATATTGATTCTTACCTGTTTGAAAGTTTCAAAAATTTCAGAGTTGTGATTGACTTTTTTTGGTTTGGTCATGGCTTGAGGAAATGGAAGTGCTGGCGGAGAATCAATCTTTTCTTTACAATTTTCAGATTCAACCCCTTCCTTACCCTCAGAGATTGACTCATCATCTTTCTCATAAGGTTCAAGAGAGGGTTTTTCAATAACCTTACCACTGCGAAAAGTAGTGACTGATTTGACTTCATCCATGTGTTGGCTTCCGGAACTATTTGCATTTGCATTGTATTGCCCCTTAGGATTTTGTTGTGGTTGAGATGTAAACTTACCTTTCTCTTGGAAACTAAGAGCAAATGTTAATTTTGCAAGAGTATCTTTAAAATCTGTCATGTTTTGAGCAAGTTGAGTATTGATTGTCTCTTGCTTTTCAATGAATGCATGCAATGTTTCCTCAAGATTTCTTCTAGGAGGTGGAGCATAAGGAGGTGCATATCCATGAGAATTTTGGAAATTATGGTGTGCTTGAAACGGTGGTTGTGAAGTTTGTGCATTGTTGTTCTCACTCTTCCAACTAAAATTTGGGTGATTTCTCCAACCACGGTTATATGTTTGTGAGTATGGGTTGTGGTTAGCCCTTTAAAAACTGTTTAAAGCATGGGCTTGTTCATGGAGACATTCCTTAAAAGAAGGCAAGGTTGGACAATTATTGGTTGAGTGTTCATTTGTTTCACATATTTGACACACAATGTTTTCAACAAATTTTAATTGACCACTCTTTTTCAATTCTAGTGCCTCGACTTTTCTAGCTAAAGATGAAAACTTGGCTTGAAGGTCATGATCTTCCCTAAGGTTGTACATACCTCCACTAGATGTATAAGGTTGAGTTTTACTCGGTGCCTCATGAGTACCCGCGGTGTCCCAATTTTGAGCATTTTCAGCTAATAAGTCTAACTACTCCACTGCTTCATCAGGGTCTTTATCTTTAAAAGTTCCATTGCACATCAATTCAACCATTTACCTATCTCTAGGTGTTAACCCTTCATAGAAATGTGAAACCAATCTCCATGTTTGAAAACCATGATGAGGGCAAGTATTAAGCAAATCTCGATACCTGTCCCAACATTGGTAAAATGTTTCTCCTGGTTTTTGAGTGAAAGTGGTGATTTGTCTTTTGAAAGAGTTTGTTCTATGAGATGGAAAAAACTTCTTTAAAAATTGTTGTTGCATTTCATCCCAAGCACGAATGGATCCTGATCTTAAATTTTGGAGCCATGTTTTAGCTTTATCTGTTAATGAAAAAGGAAAAAGCTTTAATCTGATGGTGTTCATGCTACAATTTAAATTATTATATGTGTTGCAGACCTCCTCAAATTCCCTTAAATGCAAGTATGAATTTTCCAATTCTAAGCCATGAAAAGAAGGTAAAAGTTAAATAATGTCTGACTTAAAATTAAAATGAGATGCATCGGGAGGACAAACTATGCATGATGGTGCACTTGTTCTTGTGGGATTCATATGGTCTCTAAGTGTTCTAACACGTTTATTCTCATTATTCTCATTATGAAGTGATTGATTATCTTCTTCGGCCATATTTTCTGAAAATGATGAGGATACCCTACAAAGTCTACCACTTGATGTACGTGACCACACTCTCATGCACGTGTAGGAATAGAATAAAAGGAAAACGCAAATAAAAGAAGAAGAAACAAGAGAAAAGAAACAAAGTTATATACAAGAAAAATGAAAAGAGAAAATAAAATAAATATTATAATTTATACAAAACTTACCTCCCCGGCAACGGCGCCAAAAACTTGACACGACCAAAATATTGTTGTCTTCTCCCAAGTGCAGGAGTGTCGAAGTAATAAATAACCCGGCAAGACCGGGGTCGAACCGCAGGGAGGTTAATAGTACAAATTATAAACAACAATTATAAACAACAAAAATAATAACAATAACAACAACAATAATAATAGTAGCAATAATAATACTAATAATACTACTAGTAGTAGTAGTAATAAAGTAGTAGTAGTAATAATAATAATAATAATAATAATAATAACAACAATAATAAAGAAGAAGAAGAAGAAGAAGAAGAAGAAGAAGAAGAAGAAGAAAAGTTGATGAGAACTTTGAGATGGAAAATTAACGTAAGGATTAAACAATGATAACAAACAATGTCAAGGTTAGAGGATCCACTAATGGTATGTCAAACAAGTATAGTATAAACGCTTATTATTCAATTGGAAATCACACACAAAGGAGGTTCCAATCAGATTGTAGATTGTTAACATGATTACATTAGTCATCCTATTCAATTAATGCTAATACTTGTAAATTTCATCAAGCATTCATGATTATAACTTATGTTAACAACAAATCAAGTTCCTTTCATAGCTCAGGTGTCGGTTATACCACACAATATGGGCTATGAAAGTGCCAAGCATTTGTTGTACCAAGTGTTATACAACATAAATCAAGATTAGTCATTTAACAAGCAAAGTATTAAAAAGTGAACAAGATAATAAATATAAAACATGTTAGTATCAAACATTAAAGTCCATATTAAGTTTATACTATACTTATTCTTACACCATTAGTGTAACCTTTTCACATTGGCATAATAAACTTAGCTAGACATAATGAAAGAAAGAAAAATAGATAAACAAAATAAGAACATAAATAAGATAAAAGTTAACTAAGTAAAGGAAAGGAAATGAAAGGCATAAACTTGATATTAATGAAAGCAAAGCATAAGCAATACAAAAAAATACAAGAGAGAAAGCAAGAGCATGATCTTGATCTGGACACCAAGATGCCTAAATGCATGGCAAATGCCTCCTTTTATAGGCCAAAATTGGGAACTATTGATTTGATGACTAATTGATGAGTAGGTGGCCAACTTTTGACTTGGTGACAATCCTTATCTTCTTTTGTCTGTCCAAAACATCATTGATAACGTCAAAATTGCTTGAAACATGAAAGTTGTAGGAAATTGTCTCAACTTTCTTGTGTAAAAAATTTAGATCATTTCGACTTCTAGAACTCTAGATATGGCCAACATACTGAACAGTGCTCGGGATGGAGGACAGATTCGGGCTTCTTTGTTGTTGCTCCAATTTGAACTTGAAAATAGCCTTTTTAGATCTTGGGCTCCATATAAAAGTTGTAGGCCTATGTCTTACCTTTCCATCCATATGAACTAGACCTAAATCTGAGATTTATAGCTCTAGATATGATCAAATTACGGAACAGTGTTCTGGTTTGGACTGCACCGACATCTCTTTTCTAAGTTTGGCCATCTCTTTGTCCTTTCAATTTCAGTTCTTAAATTCATCAATCAATCCTTTCATTTATGTGATAGGCCTGCATTTAAAATAAACATTTACCATAAATTAAAGGTATCTTATATTATTAGATATATTATTATAAAATATGCTTTAGTTAAGAAGTTATTGATACTTCTAATGCAAAATGATGATATAAAACCTTGATTAAAATACACTTTTAAGTATCAATCATTTATCAATAACCATTAACTTCGTGAACTTTGAAAACAGAAATATTAATGAGAATGTATAATTACCACTATTTATACATTAAAAAAAAATATTTATGAGAATATTGAAATTCATAACATTATGAGAATTATTTTTTATCCTATTATTTTAATCCGATCCGGAAATAGAGACCAAACGCTACGTGGTAGGTCAACTTGGCCACTGGCCAGAGACAAAAAGCATACACTATATACACAAAACTAAATGAAAGAAAGGGAATAAAAACATCACGAATTAAGCAAAGCAATATTAGGCATTGTAATTAAGGTTTGATGTAAAAAAAAAAAAGAGATGTAAGAACTTCATTGAGAATATCGAAGAAGGGTATGGAAAATATAAACATTTAAATTTATTAGGATCTAAAATAAAAAAGACAAGTGTAATAAACAAGTAGCCTTGTAATTTATTAGGGTAATCTATAAAAGAAAATGAGCAGTCTATTATCTCGTGATTATACTAATGCCTTGTTTGTTTCCAGGAAAACACTTTCCTGGAAATCATTTTCCTTATTTTCCTATGTTTGATAAACATACAAAAAGTTAGTCAATGAAAATGAATTTTAATCAAAGGAAAAATTAAACCTTTATAGCAGGAAAGTGTTTTCCTTTTCTTATCCTAAGGAAAAAAAAAATTTCTTTACAAAAAAACATAACACAATACAAAATACAAATCCCTATCTCTCTCTCTCTCAAATCTCTTTACCAAGAACAATTGAAGCATGTCTCTTTACATTTGAAGCATATTCCTCTTATTTCAGGTAACTCTTTTTCTATAAATGTCTCTCTATTATTTGCCTTACATTTTCATCTTCCTTGTTTAGATCTGTAGTTATAATAATGGCATAAATTTTGTGGTCTTATTTAATTTTTCATGTTTTTTCACAGAAACCAAATAAAACATTGATGTTTTGTTTGGTTTCTGTGAAAAAAACATAGCAATCTCATGCTCTATTTTTTTCATTCCAGTTGATCTCCCTACTCGTTTTTCATGATTTTTTCCAAACCATTTCCAATTTCATAGTTGATCTACCCATTCCCCTTAAATGATGTTCCGATAAACTTCCTCTCTAGCATGTCCATATTTGCTTTACCTACTTTACTCATTCTTACCTTGCTTTTGGACTCATATTTTGAACTTCATGAACTCCTCTTCCCATTATCAAATCATGCATTCATGCACATAAAGGATTAATCATTCACATGAAGGACTAATAAACGAACCTAAATATACAAATTCTATATCTTTTAAACTGTTTAAAGAAATCTTCTTTCTTTAAGGAGTGAACAAGTGATTATAGGAGAGGGATAATTTGTTTAAATGGGAAAGATCTGCTTCCAATTCCTCTCCATCTTTTCCTTTTTCTTTTCCTCTTCTTTTCTTCAATTGCTTCTTTTCCAGTAAAACCCGACCCACCCGATGATGTCTCTTTGCATCACCTTCTTTCCATCCTCTCCTATCCTAAATGAAAAAACACCTTTATTTCTAGAAGCTAATCCTAAATTTGCTAACTGTGGATCTCCTTCTCCTTCTCTTATGCTTTCCTATAAATTTTAAGATTCTGTGATGTTGGTGAAGAAATATGCATTTCCATTATTAAAGTTTGGGTCTTTATTGATGATGTGTGTTTTCTGTGCATTTTTGGTTTCAGTATTTTAAGGCAAATGAATAAAGATGAAAAGTTAAGTGTTAGAAAAATTGAAAGGTTTGGTAGAAAAATTGTAAAGGGTCTAAACATATAATTTTGCAATAAAATTATATGTTCAGACCATGAAACATGAGGTTTGAGAATTTATAAAATAATATACTTTAAGGCCTTTTTTGTCTACGGAATCATATATCATTGCTATAAATATTATATATTATGAGCTTCTTTGAGCATAATTTCTTGTATTGATTGTATAAGTATTTTATATGCTTTTTTAATGTTTATTTCCCCAAATTTCTAGGTTTTGTTATCAGAAAACTTCACTTTCTTATTATAGATAGTAAGATTATTTATGCAGCATGTATGAGAGCAACTGTAACTATGATAGCTATAGGGGTATATACTATAGGTCTGTTGAAACTATCTATTGTTACTTTAGAATTGTTTTAAAAACAGTTCTTGCAGAGATAATGAATAATCAAAGATTCTATCTTTATTTTAAGGTATGAGAACAATACCAATATTTTTATATATTAATTAATTACATCTAGAAGAAAAGTTTATAAATTATTTTTCATGTTTATATAGGATTGCGTAGGAGCAATTAATGGTACCCATGTTCCTGCAAATGTTCCTGTTGAGATTCAAGAAAAGTTTTG
>NW_011503589.1:0-9566 GCF_000495115.2 Populus euphratica
TCCATATAACGTAGACCTAAATCTGAGATCTATAGCTCCAGATATGACCCAATTACCGAACAGTATTCTGGTTTGGATTGCACCGACATCTCTTTTCTAATTGTGGTCATCTTTTTGCCCTTGCAATTTAAGTTCCTAAAGTCATCAATCAATCCTTTTATTTATGTGATAGGCCTGCATTTAAAATGAACATTTACCACAAATTAAAGGTATCTTATATTATTAGATATATTATTATAAAACATGCTTTAGTTGAGGAGTTATTGATACTTCAAGTGCAAAATGATGATATAAAACCATGATAAAAATGCACTTTTAAGTACTAATCACACCCCCCAACCAGCTTATTACTAGTCCCTAGTAATCAAAGCGTTAAAACAATTTGCAAATTTCACAAAGCAAGGTATTCATCATTTAACTTCCATTAATCTATCCAGATAAACAAACTCTCGTTAAATTTATATACCTACTCAATACCTCTTAACAAGATATTCATAAACCTTTCTTTTGTGCTCAATGTATCAACACATAATTATAGGGCTTTTCTTGGAAGAAAACAAAATTTTTGTTCTAATGTTTAAGGTTAACTTCCTTGGGTTGGGATTATTATTTTTGTCTTTTTTTTTCTTCCTTTTGTTTTAAATATATATACATATAATTTTAAAACACCATGCATCTTTAACCCATGTAACGAGCTTTCGGCTAATGACTCCTATACCAGTTGGTCTTAAGGCATTAGGTGTTAAGACACCCCTACGAGCTTAGTAACTCGGGTTGCAGATACAGATATGTAGATGGTGCAATGTTTGATTTCCTTAAGCTTTTCTCCTCAACCCATGTAACAAGCGTTAGGCCAATAGCTCCCAAGTCAGTTGACTTTAGGGTATTAGGTGTTAAAACACCCCATCAGGCTTAATTGCTTAGGTTAGGGAGGCTACGAAACCAAACTTATCTACATTTTTATTATTATCATTGTTTTGTCTTTTTTTTTATTTATATACAATCCCTTTCCCTTAGTTGTTACCTTTAACAAAAGAACATAAATAATGTAATAATCCAATATACAACCCACAATCATATGTTAAAGTGTGTGTGAGTAAATTAAGGTTTAAGAATACATGTTAAATAAGTATATGAGCAGAATTAAGTGATAACAATGCGAGAGTTTGTAAACCTGAATATTTCAACAAGTATTATACTAGACCTTGTTAAGAATGGTTGCTAAGATGCGTCTCAAGAGTCACTTTAACAAAAGAGCTCCTTTACTCTGCCATCCTAGTAATAACAATTATGCACATGCTTTATGAAATGAAAAACAATTTTTTTTTTATCAACTACTACCCTCTCCCCCCAACCAAAACGAGACATTGTCCTCAATGTTCTAAGGTAGAAAGATAGAGTATAGAAGATATCACCTGAAATAACAAACACTGACAAAACCTGAAACACACTGAAACAAAAATAAGAAATAACAAAACATAATAATAAAAACAAAAGACACAAAAATTCACAAATGAAGGCTCAAATCCAATCTAAGCTTTTTACGGCTTTCCTTAGATGACCAATTTATGCGACTCATGGAAGGATCAATCATAGGAATGAAAGATTGTAGTTGGTCAATCAATTGTTCAGCAGTAGTAGCAGAGATTATGATTTGTCGCGCAAAAGATGTTAGAAATTCCTGTTCCACAGCATGATCAAGAAAAGACAACAACTTGTCATAATAACCATTAACATTTAACAAACCTATGGGTTTATGGTGAATGTGCAGTTGAGCCCAAGAAGAAATATGAAAGATTTCTTCCAATGTACCTAGACCACCTGGTAAAGCAATGAAAGCATCAGCATGGTTAAACATTGCATTCATTAGAGCCGACATTGTGGAGACCTGAAGTTCCTCTCCAATTGTTTTTCCAATGATGTCTCCTTGTGCTAAAGCTTCGGGGACGACCCCCAAAACTTGACTACCTCCTAAAAATACAGTTATACGACTAAAAGATTGATGTCTTCTCCCAAGTGCAGGAATGTCGAAGTAATAAATAACTCGGCAAGACCGGGGTCGAACCACAGGGAGGTTAATTGTACAAATTATAGATCTTGGGCTCCATATGAAAGTTGTAGGTCTATATGTCTTACCTTTCCATCCATATAAAGTATACCTAAATCTGAGATCTATAGCTCCAGATATGACCCAATTACCGAACAGTGTTCCGGTTTGGATTGCACCGACATCTCTTCTCTAATTGTGATCATCTTTTTGTCCTTGCAATTTAAGTTCTTAAAGTCATCAATCAATCCTTTCATTTATGTGATAGGCCTGCATTTAAAATGAACATTTACCACAAATTAAAGGTATCTTATATTATTAGATATATTATTATAAAACATGCTTTAGTTAAGGAGTTATTGATACTTCAAGTGCAAAATGATGATATAAAACCATGATAAAAATGCACTTTTAAGTACTAATCACATGTGTATGTACAGGTAGTTGTGATTGTGGCTCACATCTTCCCTTGGTTTTACGTTCAAGAATGGCTTAAACGCCCTCTATGGGTCGAGGATTGGCTTCCTATCTAGTTTTCTTAAAAACTGGCAAACATGATCTTTTTTAGTCAGATTGTCAAGACTAAGTTGATCATGTTCTTTATGAAAATAGGGTCATAAATCATGAATTACACGATGCACATCTCCACTAGGATGCGTCTCAAGAGTTAATAGAAGATTATCTAAAGACTCCTTACTCAGGTCATCCTTAATGAATTATATTTTATCTTCACAATTTATAGATATCATTCCCAAAGAATGACATTGTGCATTACAAGTCCATCTGGCACATCGATGACAGACTTTCAGTCGTTATGCATAACATTTCTTGATAAAAGTGCTTTTACCTATATCAGGCATGTGTGAGATGAAGGAATTAGAGGACTCACCTGATAATCGGACCTTTACTTCAATCAACCAGTGAATATCTTCAAGAATTCGATGATTCATTAACAACCTCAATCTTGCACATCTAGCATGATAAATTTTTGTAATTGCATTCTAAGGTAGAGCGAGAAAATACTTTTTAAATTTTTCAAGATTAGTGTCCATTATCAAATGAGAAATAAAAGAGAGATTCAAAGAATTGCACAAAATATATACATAGATATCAGTTATTATGGGAAACTGAAAGAACCGACTTAACATGAAGTACCGTTGTCCGCCATTTGACCGAGGTGAGAGAGACTAGCAAACCAAGAGTCATAAAAAAACAAAACACAAAAACAATATGAGAAAAATAAAATAATCAACTTTTATCTATAAGATCATTTAAACCAGTTGATTCATTTTCACTAGAAAAATTATCAAAGTAAACTTTCAAACACTGTCCATTAAAAACATAGTCATTCTTTGGATTCTCAATATCAAAGGCCCTATAAGTACACATATGTTTCTCAATAAATGGACTGCTCCATCTTGATCTTAGCTCTCTAGGGAATAAATAGAGTCGAGAATTATAAAATAAAACTTTATGATCAGTATCAACTTTTTGACAATTTTCACAAGTTTTGCAGAATGCATGCATGTCCATGAATATGGTGAGTCAATAAAATCAATTTTGAAAAAATTTTACAATTGTCTTTTTTGAAGAAAAATGACTCCCACATGCTTCAGAATGACAAAGTTTAATAACACTACTTACCTTATTGTCAGGAATGCATCACAATAAAAGTTCTTCACTTCGTTCAAAAACTTTTCTTTGTCCTAAGTACTGTAATCAGCTGGTAAATCTCTTAAAATAAGAAAATTGATATTTTTATCATACCAAGGCATTGGACTAAGAGAAAGTAAGGATTCGTCAGTAAAGTAATCATCGATTGATGTGATGTTAGATATCGAATTTGTTGTCACTCTTGACAAAATATTCACATCAACATTTTTGGTGTTTTTTTCATCTGTGATTTCTTCCTCGACTTTTCTGTCAAGGTTATCATAATAGGCGAGGTAGGACAGTTATTGGTTAGGTGTTCATTTGTTTCACATATTTGACACATAATGTTTTCAACAGATTTTGATTTATCACTCTTTTTCAATTCTAGAGCCTTGACTTTTCTAGCTAAAGATGCAAACCTGGCTTGAAGGTCATGATCTTCCCTATGGTTGTATATACCTCCACTAGATGTATGAGGTTAAGTTTTACTTGGTGCCTCATAAGTACCCGCGGTGTCCTAATTTTGAGCATTTTCAGCTATCAAGTCTAAGTACTCTATTGCTTCATCAGGGTCTTTATCTTCAAAAGTTCCATTGCACATTAATTCAACCATTTCCCTATCTCTAGGTGTTAACCCTTCATAAAAATATGAAATCAATCTCCATGTTTCAAAATCAAGATGAGGGCAAGTATTAAGTAAGTCTCGATACTTATCCTAACAATTGGTAAAATGTTTCTCCTAGTTTTTTACTGAAAGTGGTGATTTGTCTTTTGAAAGAATTTATTCTGTGAGATGGGAAAAACTTCTTTAAAAACTATTGTTGCATTTCATCCCAAGCACGAATAGATCCTAGTCTTAAATTTTGTAACCATGTTTTAGCTTTATCTTTTAATGAAAAAGAAAAAAGGCTTTAATATGATGGTGTTCATGCTATAATTTGAGTCATTATAGGTGTTACAGACCTCCTCAAATTCCCTTAAATTCATGTATGGATTTTCTAAATCTAAGCCATGAAAAGAAGGTAAAATTTGAATAATGTCTGGCATAAAATTAAAATGAGATGCATCAGGAGGAAAAACTATGCATGATGGTGCACTTGTTCTTGTGGGATTCATGTGGTCTCTAAGTGTTCTAACATGGTTAGAATCATTATGAAGTGATTGATTATCTTCTTCGGTCATATTTTCTGAAAATGATGAGGATACCCTACAAAGTCTACCACTTAATGTACGTGACCACACTATCATGCATGTATAGGAATAGAATAAAAGGAAAAAGAAAACAAAAGAAGAAGAAACAAGAGAAAAGAAACAAAATTATATACAAGAAAAGTGAAAAGAGAAAATAAAATAAATACTATAATTTGTACAAGAACTTACCTCCCCGGCAACGGCGCCAAAAACATGACACTACTAAAAGATTGATGTCTTCTCCCAAGTGCAGGAGTGTCGAAGTAATAACTAACCCAGCAAGATCGGGGTCAAACTATAGGGAGGTTAATTATATAAATTACAGATAACAATAATACAACAACAATAATAATAATAACAACAACAACAATAATAGTAATAACAATAATAATAACAACAATAATAACAATAATACTAGTAGTAGTAATGCTAATAATAATAGTAATAATAATAATAAAGAAAAAGAAGGAGAAGAAGAAGAAAAAGATGAGAACTCTGAGATGAAATATTAATGTAAAGATTAAATAATGATAATAACAAATGTCAAGGTTAGAGGTTCCACTAATGGTATGTCAAACAAGTATAGTATAAACTCTTATTATCCAATTGGAAACCACACACGAATTGGAAACCACACACAAAGGAGGTTTCAATCTGATTATAGATTATTAACATGATTACATTAGTCATCTTATTCCATTAATGTTAATACTTGTAAATCTCGTCAAGCATTCATGATTATAACTTATGTTAACAATAAATCAAGTTCCTTTCATAGCTCAGGTGTCGGTTATACCATACAGTATGGGCTATGAAAGGTCCAAGCATTTGTTGTACCAAGTGTTATACAACATAAATCAAGATTAGTCATTTAACAAACAAAGTATTAAAGAGTGAACAAGATAACAAATACAAAACATGTTAGTATCAAACATTAAAGTTCATATTAAGTATTGCTTGACCGCTTTTTATGATCGGCTTGTTTTAACTCGCAAGTGCACGAGTGTGCGATGTAGCAATTAACTCGGTAAGATCGAGGTCATATCCACAGAGAGCTAGATCTGGAAATTAAGCTAAGTAACAAAAAAAAAACTCAAGAGAAATTAAATTAACAATAACTTGGTTCAAAATAATTGATGGATTTGTTTTCAAAGATAAAAAAAAATGTAAATAGATTTTAAATGACAAGAAAAGTAAGTCTTGGTCCAAATCAATTTTAATGGTGATGTATTGGTGATTTCTTCAACATATATAAGATAACTCAACCTAATCTCAACGATGGTGATATTAGATCAGAAGATATTACAATGAAGATTAGAAAGATGAAGATTGATTATTGCTTAAGAATGAACTAGTACTTTCATATTAAGTAAGACATTGAATCAAGCAATCTCTATACCAAAACTAAAGTTTGTGCATAAAAATTCAAGATTATAACATTAACTAAATGATTTCTAAAATTTCTTTACAATAATAAATCATTCATGAAGAAAATAAGAAGATAAACATTAAGATTCATTCATATCCTAAAGAACTCACCTCAATCACCATTATCCTTGATTTGGATCCAAGAAAGAGTTTAGCCAACCATGATTATATATAAGAACACTTCAATAAACATGAAAGAACTTGAATCCAACTGAAAAAATAAGTTTTACAAACTAAAGAACCGAAATCTATAAAGAAGAACACAATACAATTTCAGAAAAAATTCGGACACAAATCTGACTCTAACTTTGGACAGCAATTCGACCCTCTTAGAAGCTTTTTTTCGAGAAGTCTATTAGCGACATATTTATAGGAAATTCTGTCACCTTTCCAGATCATTAAAGAACAGCTCATTTGGACACCTGATTCAAAAGTTATGGGCAAAACACCGAAAGGTGTTCTGAAAAATCAAATCAAGACAGCTTTACAACTACTTTGGTGCACGTTTTTCTTCCTCATTTATGAGGTGTCTCCTTCTTCTTTTTGACCCAAAATAATGTT
Source organism: Populus euphratica (assembly GCF_000495115.2). Lineage (NCBI taxonomy): Eukaryota > Viridiplantae > Streptophyta > Magnoliopsida > Malpighiales > Salicaceae > Populus > Populus euphratica. Next base: position 6,881 of record NW_011503589.1, read on the forward strand.
AAAATATCCCCTCCAGCTTTCAATCCATGTGCTTGCCTTCTTGGATCAATGGATTACCCAAAATAAATCAATTGTTATTTGTTGTGTGGACATATAAATCAATTGTTATTTGTTGTGTGGACATGTAAGATCATGGATTGTGTTTGGGTTGATTTGAAGGTTGATTTTGGGTTGATTTAGGGCTGATTTGGGGCTGATTTTTGGGCTGAATTTGAGCATCAAATAAGTATACAAATGTACTTATTATTTGGGCTAAGATTGAGATTGAAACCTTGAGTGTTTAATGGTTGAAGTTTGCACACAACATAAGGCAAGTTTGGGCTTGAAATAAATCATATGATATTCTTTTCTAGAATTGGAATAGAATTGATTTTTGGGATAAATTTGGAGCACTTATTTGAACCAAGATTTGCTTCAATCTTCAACTAAATGTCTCTTCAATTCTTTGTTCTGAATTCCGACGTTGAATTTTCTGAATTAATTCATTTAAGCTCCAAAAACCTATCGAAACATTAAAACAAACTTCATTACTAAAAAACACATCAATTATTATAAAAACAACCAAATAAAAACAATAAATACATATGTAAAACAAGAGACTTAATGACACTTTTGATGCACAATCAATAACAAATACAAAACATGTTAGTATCAAACATTAAAGTTCATATTAAGTTTACACTATACTTATTCTTATACCATTAGTGTAACCTTTACACCTTGACATAATAAACTTAACTAAACATAATGAAAGAAAGAAAAATAAATAAACAAAATTAGAACATAAATAAGATAAAAGTTAACTAAGTAAATGAAAGGAAATGCAAGGCATAAACTTGATATTAATGAAAGCAAAGCATAAATATTACAAAAAATACAAAGAGAGAAAACAAGAGCATGATCTTGATATGAAAACCAAGATGCCTAAATGTATGGCAAATGCCTCCTTTTATAGGCCAAAATTGGGAACTATTGATTTGATGACTAATTGATGAGTGGGTGACCAACTCTTGACTTGGTGACAATCCTTATCTTCTCTTGCTTGCCCAAAAAGTCATTGATAACGTCGAAATTAAAACCACTTGAAAACATGAAAGTTGTAGGAAATCATCTCAGCTTTGTTTTCTAAATAATTGAGGTCATTTGGACTTATATATCTCCATATATGGGCCAAAAACTGAACAATGCTTGGGCTGGAGGACATATTCGGACTTCTTTGTTGTTGCTACAATTTGGACTTGAAAATAGTCTTTCTAAGTCTTGGGCTCCATATAAAAGTTGTAAGCCTATGACTTACCTTTTCATCCATATAAATTAGACCTAACTCTGAGATCTATAGCTCCAGATATGATCCAATTACTGAACAGTGTTACGATTTGGACTGTAGTAGCATCTCTTTTCGAAGTTTGGTGACACGACGAAAAGATTGATGTCTTCTCCCAAGTGCAGGAGTGTCGAAGTAATAAATAACCCGGCAAGACCGAGTTCAAACCACAGAGAGGTTAATTGTACAAATTATAAACGATAATAGTAACAACAACAACAACAATAATAATAGTAATAACAACAATAACAATAATTACAATAATACTAATAGTAGTAGTAGTAGTAGTAGTAGTAGCAGTAATAATAATAAAAGAAGAAGAAGAAGAAGAAAAACTTGATCAGAACTTTGAGATGGAAAGATTAACGTAAGGATTAAACAATGATAATAGCAAATGTCAAGGTTAGAGGTTCCACTAATGGTATGTCAAACAAGTATAGTATAAACTCTTATTATTCAATTGGAAACCACACACAAAGGATGTTTCAATCAGATTATAGATTGTTAACATGATTACATTAGTCATCTTATTCGATTAATGTTAGTACTTGTAAATCTCGTCAAGCATTCGTGATTATAACTTATGTTAACAACAAATCAAGTTCCTTTCCTAGCTCAGGTGTCGGTTATACCATACAATATGAACTATGAAAGTGTCAAGCATTTGTTGTACTAAGTGTTATACAACATAAATCAAGATTAGTCATTTAACAAGCAAAGTATTAAAGAGTGAACAAGATAACAAATACAAAACATGTTAGTATCAAACATTAAAGTCCATATTAAGTTTACACTATAGTTATTCTTACATCATTAGTGTAACCTTCTCACCTTGACATAATAAACTTAGCTAGGCATAATGAAAGAAAGAAAAATAAATAAACAAAATAAGAACATAAATAAGATAAGAGTTAACAAAGCAAAGGAAAGGAATTGAAAGACATAAACTTGATATTAAGGAAAGCAAAGCATAAACATTACAAAAAATACAAAGAAAGAAAGCAAGAGCATGATCTTAATCTGAAGACCAAGATGCTTAAATACATGGCAAATGCCTCCTTTTATAGGCCAAAATTGAGAACTATTGATTTGATGACTAATTGATGAGTGGGTGACCAACTCTTGACTTGGTGACAATCTTTATCTTCTCTTGTCTGCCCAAAACATCATTGATAACATCACACTTAGAGCCAGTTGAAAACATGAAAGTTGTAGGAAATTGTCTCAGCTTTCTTGTGTAAAACATACAGCTCATTTGGACTTCTAGAACTCCGGATATGGCCAAAATACTGAACAGTGCTCGGGCTGGAGGACAGATTAGGGCTTCTTTGTTGTTGCTACAATTTGGACTTGAAAATGGCC
>NW_011503538.1:0-4166 GCF_000495115.2 Populus euphratica
AAAAGCCAAAGTCAAATTTGCATATATTTCTTTTTGCCTTCTTATCTCATATATATATATTGAACGTTATCTACTCATTAAGTTGTTAAATTCAATCTCTCGCTATTTATTATTTTCATGTGTATAGTTTTGCTAGTAAATCTTTTTTTTCCAGACTTCAAAACCTACTCTTTTATTGTAATGAATATTGTTCTATTATGTCTAGTTAGTGCTCGACAATTATGATATTTGTATTAACTTTTGTATTGAAATATTGATTTATATTATGAACTTTAATTATGATATCAAAAGTTACATAAAACTTTTGTTTGTTTAAATCGTAAAAGTTTGTATGTAAGTTTGAAATTACTGCCATCAAAATTCATACCACACATATGATCTAATACTCATGTATCTAGATACTAAGTGTTGGAGTTATTGCCATCAAAGTTTCCACATGCCAACAATAACACAGGTTTTTTATAATCCGTTTCTTTCTCAGCAAAGTTAACATTCTTGTCTTCAAATTTGTATGTTAAATAATCTGAAGTAAAATGACCAAACTCTTTATAATTATAACATTATATATTTGCATTATTATTCCTCTAATTTGAATATCCTTCGTGAACTCTTCCCTTGCTTCTACCATGACCTTTAAAATTAAAATTTTGATTTCATACAAATGAGATTCTTGATTTTTAAATGATCTTCCTCTTCTTCCTCTTTTATGAAAGAACCTTCCTCTTTGAAATGCTTCTCTACCAAATTCACCAACATTCTTCATAGTTAACTTGATTGAAATACTTATTCAAGAAATCTTTGTTCTCTTTTTTTATCAATTTTCTACTCATGATCTTGAGGAGATCCTATTTTCTATTGTCAGATCTTCCAAACCTTTGATTCTTCAATTTCTAGAACCATATGATCAAACTTTGAATCCAAAGATCTTGGAATTTTCTTTATCACACGAAGTTCATCAATATTTTCACCATTTCTTCTCATCTAGTGCACTAAAGGGATTACATTTATGAAGTAATCTAAAATTGTCTCATTACTTTTTTTATTCAACTTCTCAAAGTCTCCTCTCAATGCTTGGAATTGTATCCTTTTTTGTCTTTTCAACTCCATTATAAGTTTTGTTAAGCATTTCTCATGCTTCCTTTAGTGTCTTTGCTGGTGTCACTATCTTAAGAGTTGCTTCATCAAATCCTTGATAAATCATTAATTAGTATTTAAAAGTATATTTTTATCAATATTTTATATTATCATTTTGCACTTGAAATATCAATAACTCCTTAATTAAAATATTTTTTATAATAACATATCTAATAATATAAAATGCCTTTAATTTATAGTAAATATTTATTTTAAATACAAGCCTATCACATAAATAAAAGGATTGATTGAGGAGTTTAAGAATTAAAATTGAAAGGACAAAGAAATGGTCAATCTTAGAAAAGAGATGTTGGTGCAGTCTAAACTGGAACACTATTCGGTAATTAGATCATATCTAGAGCTGTAGATCTCGGATTTAAGTTTACTTTATATGGATGGAAAGGTAAAACATAGGCCTATAACTTTCATAGGAGCCTAAATTTAAAAAGTTCATTTCTAAGTCTAAATTGTAGCAACAACTAAGAAGTCTAAATATGTCCTGCAGCGTAAACACTGTTTAGTGTTTGGCCTATATCTAGAGTTCTAAAAGTCCAAATGACCTTAATGTTTTTTCCCAGAAAGTTAAGATAATTTTCTAGAACTTTTATGTTTTTAAGTAGTTCCATTTCTGACGTTATCAATGATATTTTGGGCTGACAAGAGAAGATAAAGATTGTCATCAAATCAAGAGTTGGTCACCCATTCATCAATTAGTCATCAAATCAATAGTTCCTAATTTTGTCTTATAAAAGGAGGTATTTGTCATGCATTTAGGCATCTTAATTTCCAGAGTAAGATCATGCTCTTGCTTTTTCTCTTTGTATTGTCACTGCTTTCATTAATATCAAGTTTACACCTTTAAATTCATTTCCTTTACTTAGTTAATTTTTATCTTACTTTATTTATTTATGTTTTTTTCTTTCATTATGTTCAATTAAGTTTATTATGTCAAGGTGAAAAGGTTACACTAATGGTATAAGAATAAGTTCAAAGGGTAATTATCAGTACATCACTGGTCCGGAATCTCCCAACAATTCGTATCAAAACATGTATTTTAAAGTGGTGTTTGATGTTTGCTTAAAAATAAAAGTTGTCAAAATTATATTTTAACCTTACCACTGTGTAAAGGAGAAAGAGATGAAGCCACTAGTGAAAAAAGCATAAAAATCGAAAGTCAGACATGGCCGCACGCGTCCTCACGCGCCACGCATCGTGCACGTCTTTTTCACCTAGATAAGTTGACCCAACCCGAATACCAGATGACTTGACCCACGTGCCAAACCCGGATAAGGATGACATCATTATGGCGTTAGCATACATAGGTGGCATGTTATGTTAGCAACCAATCAGCAAACATGTTAGTATAGTGGGATATACATGTCACATCATCAGCCGTGAGCTAAGTTGAGTTGAGTAGAGCCGAGCTGAGGTATAGAATCCAGTGTAGTTGATCCTACGTGTAATCAGATCCAAAATTGAATCTGAGCCGTTGATGAGATCAGAATTGTTTTGATCAAATTGTAGCCGTCTAAAATGTGATTTGGATGATTTCAAACTTGTTTCCATCTAATTTAATCATTTCAAATGCAATGGTATGGTCCGATCATTGAGATTGGGACCAAAAATAGTGATGATTAATTATTAAAGAGAGATTACCCGATCAAAAGGCATCTGAAGGTCATGATAATAGTTGATGGAGATGAAAAAGAGAAAAGGTCATCATAATAGTTGATGGAGATGAAAAAGAGAAAATCACACATGTTTGTCCAATTACATATGTTGAACTGTTAAGTAGGGAGATTTTTTAATTGCCTTGAAGGAAGGTAAAATTAGGACACTCTGGACACTCGATCATATGGATGATTTGAGGTGGAGAGTGGAAATTAATGAACACCAATCTTGACAAATCTAAGTACTAGTAGTCTCGCTAGATGTTGAGGCATTAGGTATAAAACCAAAATATTCCAAATCACTTGTAAAGGAAAACCGCAACAAAGCTAGTGAATGGTTGTATATACAAAAAGACAATATGATTAATAGATATGGCTTAAGAAGTTCTAACTAAGAGATTGAGTTTTAAACGGGACCAGTATGACCCCTCCAATCTTTTCTAGGAACTTGCTTAGTTGAAGGATTATCCATAAGGTGCTATTATCGTATATGTAATAGTTTGTAATGAAACTGTTGAAGACTAGCAGGATAATGGCACAAAGGAATAGTTAGGTCCTATATGATCAAGGATCTGATGGAGTAGTGATTTCTCCAAAGAAGTTACAGTGACTGTGATTTCTCGAAGGGTAGAATTGATGAAAACCCTAATAGTGGAAGAAAAATACAATAAGAGGATAAACATTGGCACCCTATTTTGACTTGGATAAGTTTTGTGACAAGATGAGCTGCTGTCAAACATAAGCAAAGAATAGGGAGAAATCTAGAGAACATAAATTGCGCGAGGGCATAAGAAAATTATGTAGGAGTACTTATAAGATCCAACGAGGCATTGTAATGAGACAACATAGACAAGAAGAAGAGAATTTCCCAGATGAAGCTCAAAGCAGAGACTGTGAAAAGTTGTACAATAGGAAGTCTCTTATACTTTTGACAAAGGCAACAAGCGAGGACCTTTCCAATGTATGCAAGGATGGAAAGATGAGCTATTCTAGAAACACCTAATTAAAAGGGTGCTGATTAGTACTTAAAAGTGCATTTTTTATCAAGGTTTTATATTATCATTTTGCACTTGAAGTATCAATAACTCCATAACTAAAGCATGTTTTATAATAATATATCTAATAATATAAGATACCTTTAATTTATGGTAAATGTTCATTTCAAATGCAGGCCTATCATATAAATGAAAGGATTGATTGATGACATTAAGAACTTAAATTGCAAGGGCAAAAAGATGACCAAAATTAGAAAAGAGAAGCGCAATCCAAATTGTAACACTATTCGGTAATTATGTTATATTTGGAGTTGTAGATCTTAGATTTATGTTATATTTGGAGTTGTAGATCTTAGATTTAGGTCTA
>NW_011503538.1:6757-9919 GCF_000495115.2 Populus euphratica
TGTATTATTGTTATCTATAATTTATACAATTAACCTCCTTATGGTTCGACCCTGGTCTTGCTGGTTTATTTATTACTTTGACACTCTTGCACTTGGGAGAAGACACCAACCTTTTAATCATGTCAGGTGTGACTGCTTATGATGAAAGGCAAAGACACCAAAAGAGAACTGGTGTAAGTGGAGTTGGCAAGCAAAAAGGTATAGAAGCTCCAAATATAGAAATTGAGATGAAGGATTACGAGGAGTGTACCGCAACTCTCTCTTTCTATGTGATAAATGGTAGTGATCTTTTCCAAGTCCACATGGTGATAGAGAATTTTGAAACCACTTTAAAGTGTCCTAAGTGAAGGAGGATGCAACTGCCTATGAAAGGTGAAGGCACCTTAGATAGAAGGTGTTAGGGTCATAATATGAGCCCAAGTTCATACTACCGTATAACGACTAATGGAGACACCTTGGAGAAGGTGTGAGGGTCACAATAGGAGCCCCAATTACAAAATGCCCTAGAGACAATATGATGGCTAAAAATGCCCCAGAGACAATGTGATGGCTGAATATGAGTGGACAAATGTATGGATAGCTAATGAAATGGCTATGATGAGTATGGAGATAAATGTCGAATTGACTTTCATGGATATTTCCCCTATGCTAAAGGTCAACGAGCTAGAAGACATTTGTCTTGGACAATGTCACGACCCGAATCTCGGGTCCATGACTAGCAACGCAGGAGCAGTGTCGAACAACATTAAGACACGACTACTATATAAGAGCATAGGGCATGTGCAGGTTCCTGGAACAAGTTGACTCTGAGGGCATGTGCAGGTTTCTGGAACAAGTTGACTCTCGTCAAGGTGATGAGCTCGGTAATGACATTGTTATACTTAGAGTATAAAGACAGATATGGATCAACTTTTAATGAGCTGCCCCCATTATTAAAGGTAGAAAGCTACCTAAACTCTTGAGACTAAGAGTAGGAGACTCACGGAGAAGTAAGACGTAGATTCTAGGGTAGAATAGAGGGCAGACACAACTCTTGGATGAGTAGACTCTTAGAAGAGTGATGAGCTTGTGATCATATTGAGACACTCAGATAATGACTGTCGCACTTGGAAATAGAAATTTCTGTTTGAGGGGGTGTTGTAAGTCCTGGTAAGTTTAACCAACTCGGTGAGGGAATAATATTTAATATACATTTTTCCTGGTGTAAGACTTGATAAATCATTACAGACCAAGCATGGTTGATACACTCGATAGGGAATATTGTGTTCCAGAGACAAGCGTTAATATTTTTCAAATATGATGTGTGAGACTATCTGGTTGAAGTGATCCTTTGGTATGAGCAAGGGTGTGCTTTGGTAACTCTGGTGATTGAAACGTTTGGCGAGTACCTGTAAACTTGGCCACAGATGCTCTCGGAATGGTAAGTTTAGAAGAGCTGCAAGATGTAAGCTTGTGTTGAAGAAGCAAGAGGAAAATTGCCCATATAAATATCAAAAGGGGGTGATTGTTAGGATTTGTCATTAATGGGCAATATATTGTACAACCTACCCTAAAAAATAGGGTTACCATTGTCAGAAGCCTACAATGATAGGTATGTAGCCAAGTTGCACCACTATTGACAAAAATGGTGAAACCCATGTGTTGCCACCATTAGTGCCACAAATCATGCCATGATTTGTGGATCTTGTCTTACCATTGATGTCTATAAATAGAGGCATTGTTTAAGAGCAAAACGAGAGAGTGTGTTAAGAGTGAAGAGAGAAAGAGAGAGCTGTCATGGGTAGCAGCTCTGCTGTTATTGCAACTGTGAGCTGGGAGTTGAGTGTGAGTGGGTGTAAATATATGAAATATAATCAAAAACAACTCAAACAAAATATCCCAATGCATAATTCTTCCTCCATGTATTTATTTTGTGCTCTTTTTTTTTTATCTCTAATAATATCGACTCTTCCATAGATGTAGGCGATTTACCGAACCATGTTAAATATTGTGTCAATGTATTTAGTTTCCTATGAGCAAATATCAGTACATCACTAGTCCAATCGCCTAACAAATTAGTAGCCATGAAACATGTTAAGTTTTTGTGACTAATAATAGCATGTGTAAAGGAGATCCCAGGAAACAATATCAAGCAATAAACTTTCATCGATAAAATGGTGGATCTTGGATTTAAATCATAGATAAGGTAGGTTGCCTTAAGTAACTTAAATGTATGTTTTTTATAAATTCTAAAATATAACATTGTTTCCGGTTTATTTTATTGTTCAATATAAATCAAGTCATAAATTAGTAATTTATCAAACTATATATTTCAAATTATTAAAAAACCTAACCTGATTTAAAAATTAACTAAATTCAAGATTTAAGTTCTAAATAAAATATATTAACTTGAGTCAATCTAATATTAAAAAAAATTAAAATAATGTTATTTTAAAAATATTTAAAATTCTTTTTATTAATCTGATCAAATCTTAAATCAACGATTTACATATTACGGGCCTCATCACAGTATTTCAAATAATGAAGTATGTCCTTAGGCAACCCTTTTAATCTTATTTTATATTTTTTGAAATAAGGATACTTTTTTAAGAGAAATTTCTTAATTAAAAAGTTGAGGAACAACTTTGTAAGGATAGAAATTTAAAAAGATATCATTTTGGATTTTGACTTCAGTCAACGTAATATTGTAAAACCTAGTTTAGTTTACCTTGAACGGATATCTAGACATCCGTTTTGAAATTCCCTATTCTCAAATAACATGCTCTGTTCGAGCTGAGGTAATTTTTTTCCTTTTTTTTTTTGTTCAAATGTCATAGATTTTGAAGAGATCATTGATATTGAGTTATTAGTCGCATTAACATTCTAATCTCCCATGGTTGGGATAGAAGTAGACTCCAGCAAGAAAAGAATTCCTGGATGGGATATATAGAAGTAGTCTTCAAATTAAATTGTATATAAGTAAGGAATTATTTTGGACACCATGGAAGCCACCCATATATTCCAAAGAAAAGCCTGTAGGGCACAAGGATTTTGTTTGTTTTCGGTCAACATTCTCGTGAATGAATCCTGAGTTTTTTTTTATGGCTGGAAGCTGTTGATCAACATCATATGATGGGAACACATTTACTATTTGAATATGAGTGTTCAATTTGCTCCTTTTTC
>NW_011503545.1:0-9873 GCF_000495115.2 Populus euphratica
AAGAAAAGGAGTTTTTAGAGTCAGCAAATCATCTTGGTCAGGTCCTAGCTATGGTCAGGTGCTAGCTGAGAGAAAGATTCATTTAGTGTATGGGGGAGGCAGTCTTGGGTTAATGGGAGGTGTGTCAATAACTGTATTTTTAGGAGGTAGTCAAGTTTTGGGGGTCGTCCCTGAAGCTTTGGCACAAGGGGACATCATTGGAAAAACAATTGGAGAGGAACTACAGGTCTCCACAATATCTGCTCGAATGAATGCAATGTTTAACCATGTTGATGCCTTCATTGCCTTACCAGGTGGTCTAGGCACATTGGAAAAGATTTTTCATATTTCCTCTTGGGCCCAACTGCACATTCACCATCAACCCATAGGTTTGTTAAATCTTAATGGTTATTATGATAAGTTGTTGTCTTTTCTTGATCATGTTGTGGAATAGGAATTTCTAACATCCTCTGCACGACAAATCATAATCTCTGCTGCTATTATTGAACAATTGATTGATCAACTACAATCTTTCATTCCTATAATTGATCCTTCCATGAGTCGCATAAATTGGTCAACTAAGGAAAGCCGTAAAAAGCTTAGATTGGATTTGAGCCTTCATTTGTGAATTTTTGTGTCTTTTGGTTTTATTATTGTGTTTTGTTGTTTCTTATATTTGTTTCATAATACTTCTTGAAATATTCAGATTTACAAACTTTCGCAATATTGTCACTTAATTATGCTAATATACTCATTTAACATGTATTCTTAAACCTTAATTTTCACACACGCACACTTTAACATATGATTCTTGGTTGATATTATTTATGTTCTTTAGTTATAAGTAACATTTAAGGGAAATGGATAGTATATAATTTGAAAAAAAAACAAAAAAAAAGTGCAAAAAAATGACTAATAAAAATATAGATAAGTTTGGTTTCGTAGCCTCCCTAACTTAAGCAATTAAGCTCGAAGGGGTGTGTTAACACCTAATACCCTAAAGTCAACTAACTTAGGAGATATTGGCCCAACATTTGTTGCATGCGTTGAGGAGAAAAGCTTAAGGGAATCAAATATTGCACTATCTACGTATTAGTATCTGCAACCCGAGTTACTAAGCTCGTAGAGGTGTCTTAACACCTAATACCCTAAGACCAACTGGTCTGGGAGTCATTAGCTGAAAGGTCATTACATGGGTTAAAGATGCATTGTGTTTTAAGTTACATGTATATATATTTAAAAAAACAAAAAAAGAAGAAAAAATCACAACCCAAGAAAGTTAACCTTAAACATTAGAATAAAAATTTTGTTTTCTTCTAAGTAAAGCCCTATAACTATATGCTGATATATTAAGCATAAAAAAAAAGTTTATTAATATCTTGTTTAAGAGGTAATGAGCAGATATATAAATTTAATGAGTTTGTTTATCTGGATAAATTAATGGAACTTGAATGATGAATACCTTGCTTTATGGAATTTATAAATTATTTTTTTATTTTAATGCTTTGATTACTAAGAACTAGTAATAAGCTGGTTGGGGGATGTGATTAGTACTTAAAAGTGTATTTTTATCAAGGTTTTATATTATCATTTTACACTTAGTATCAAGAACTCCTTAACTAAAGCATGTTTTATAATAACATATCTAATAATATAAGATACCTTTAATTTGTAGTAAATATTCATTTTAAATGCAGGCCTATCACATAAATGAAAGGACTGATTGATGAGTTTAAGAACTGAAATTGAAAGGACAAAGAGATGGCCAAACTTAGAAAAGAGATGCTGGTGTAGTTCAAACCGGAACACTCTTTGGTAATTGGGTCATATATGGAGCTGTAGATCTCTGATTTAGGTCTACTTTATATGGATGGAAAGGTAATACATAGGCCTACAACTTTTATGTGGAGGTCTAGTTTTAAAAAGGCCACTTTTAAGTCCAAATTATAGCAACAACGAAGAAGTCTGAATTTGTCCTGCAGCCCGAACACTATTTAGTTTTTGGCCTATATCTGGAGTTCTAGAAGCGCTAATGACCTCAATTATTTTTTTATGGAACATTGAGATAATTTTCTAGAACTTTCAAGTTTCAAATGGTTCCAATTCTGAAGTTATCAATGACTTTTTGGGTAGATAAGAGAAGATAAGGATTGTCACCAAGTCAAGAGTTGGCCACCCGCTCATCAATTAGTCATCAAATCAATAATTCTTAATTTTAGCATATAAAAGGAGGCATTTGCTATGCATTTAGGCATCTTGGTTTTTAGATCATGATCATGCTCTTGCTTTCTCTGTTTGTATTTTTGTAATGCTTAAGTTTTATTTTCACAAAACATGTTAGTATCAAACATTAAAATCCATATTAAGTTTACATCATACTTATTCTTACACCATTAGTGTAACCTTTTCATCTTGACATAATAAATTTAGCTAAATATAATGAAAGAAAGAAAGAAAAATAAACAAAATAAGAATATAAATAAGATAAAAGTTAACTAAGTAAAGGAAAGGAAATGAAAGGCATAAACTTGATATTAATGAAAGCAAAGCATAAAAAATACAAAGAGAACAAAGCATAAACATTACAATAAATACAAAGAGAGAAAGCAAGAGCATGATCTTGATCTAAAAACCAAGATGCCTAAATGCATGGAAAATACGTCCTTTTATAGGATAAAATTAAGAATTATTGATTTGATGACTAATTGATGAGCGGGTGGCTAACTCTTAACTTGGTAACAATCCTTTTTTTCTATTGTCTGGCCAAAACATCATTGATAACATCAGAATTGGAATCACTTGAAATATAAAAATTATAGAAAATTATCTCATCTTTCTAGAAAAAACATAGAGGTCCTTTGGACTTCTAGAACTCCAAATATTGGCCAAACATTGAATAGTATTCAGGCTGTAGGACAGATTCAGACTTCTTTGTTGTTGCTACAATTTGGACTTGAAAATGACCTTTTTAAATTTGGGCTCTATATGAAAGTTATAGGCCTATGTCTTACCTTTCTATCCATATAAAGTAAACCTAAATCTAAGTTCTACACCTCTAGATATGACCCAATTACCGAACAATGTTCTAGTTTGGACTGTACCAACATCTCTTTTCTAAGTTTGGCCATCTCTTTATCCTTTCAATTTTAGTTATTAAAATTATCAATCAATCCTTTCATTTATGTGATAGGCATGCATTTAAAATAAATATTTACCATAAATTAAATGTATCCTATATTATTAGATATGTTATTATAAAACATGATTTAGTTAAGGAGTTATTGATACTTCAAGTGCAAAATAATCATATAAAACCTTAATAAAAATACACTTTTAAGTACTAATCATACCCCCCAACCAGCTTATTACTAGTATCTAGTAATCAAAAAGTTAAAATAGAAAAACAATTTGCAAATTTCATAAAGCAAGGTATTCATCATTCAACTTCCAGTAATTTATCCAGATAAACAAACTCTCATTAAATTTATATATCTGCTTAATACTTCTTAAACAAGATATTAATAAACATTTTTTTTGTACTTAATATATCAACACATAGTTATGGGGTTTTTCTTAGAAGAAAACAACATTTTTGTTCTAATATTTAAGGTTAACTTCCTTGGGTTGAGATTATTATTATTATTATTCCTTTTTTTCTCTTTTTTTTTTCTTTTTTTTAATATATATACATATAACTTAAAACATCATGCATCTTTAACCCATGTAATTAGCTTTCGGCTAATGACTCCCAAACTAGTTGGTCTTAGGGTATTAATTAGGTGTTGAGACACCTCTATAAGCTTAATAACTCGAGTTGTCGATACTGATACGTAGATAGTGCAATGTTTGATTGCCTTAAGCTTTTCTCCTCAACCCATGTAATAAGCGTTGGGCCAATAACTCCAAAGTTGGGTGTTAAAACACCCCTTCGGGCTTAATTGCTTAAGTTAGGAAGGCTACAAAACCAAACTTATCTACATTTTTATTATCATTATTTTTTTTGCTCTTTTTTTTATTTATTTTTTCAAATTATATACTATCCATTTCTCTTAGTTATTACCTTTAACAAAAGAACATAAATAATGTAATAATCCAATATGCAACCCACAATCATATGTTAAAGTGTGTATGTGAAAATTAAGGTTTAAGAATACATGTTAAATGAGTATATGAGCAGAATTAAGTGATAATAATGCGAGAGTTTGTAAACCTGAATATTTCAAAAAGTATTATGATATACCTTGTTAAGAATGGTTACTAAGATGCGTCTCAAGAGTTACTTTAAAAAAATAACTCCTTTACTCTACCATTCTATTAATAACAATTTTGCACATGCTTTATGAAATAGAAAGCATAGTTAATTAAATTTTTTTTTGTCAACTATTACCCTCTCCCCCCAACCAAAACGAGACATTATCCTCAATATCCTAATGTAGAAAGATAGAGTATAAAAGACATCACTTGAAATAACGAACACTGACAAACCTGAAACACATTTAAACAAATATAAGAAACAATAAACACAAATATTATGTTATTCATAAAACCAAAAAACACAAGTTTTTACAAACTAAGACTCAAATCGCAGTTGTGATTGTGGCTCACATCTTCCCTTAGTTTTACGTCCAAGAACGGCTTAAACGCCCTCTATGGGTCGGGGATAGGCTTCTCATCCAATTTTCTTAAAAACCGGCAAACAGGGTCTTTTTTAGTTAGATTTCCAAGACTATGTCGAGCATGTTTTTTATGGAATAGTTACCATAAATCATGAATTGCACGATGCACATCTCCACCAAGATGCATCTCAAGAGTCAATAAAAGATTATCTAAAGACCCCTTACTCAGGCCATCCTTAATGAATAATATTTTATCTTCATGATTTACAGATATTATTCCTAATGAATGACATTGTGCATTGCATGTCCATTTGGCACATTGATGGCAGACTTTCAGTCGTTTTGCATGATGTTTCTTTGTAAAAGTGTTTTTACCTATTATAGGCTTGTGTGAAATGAAAGAATTAGAAGACTCGCCTGATAATCGGACTTTTGCTTCAATTAACCAACGAATCTCTTCAGGAATTCCACGGTTCATTAACAACCTCAATCTTGCACACCTAACTTGGTAAATGTTTGTAATCACATTTTGAGGCAAAACGGGAAAATACTTTTTTAATTTTTCAAGATTGGTGTCTATTTTTTAAGATGAGAAGTGGAAAAGAGATACAAAGAGAAGAGAAGGAACAAGGAATTGAACAAATATATATAATATATCAGTTATCATGGGAAACTAAAAGAACCGACTTAAGAGTCACGAAGTACCATTAACCACCATTTAACAGAGGTGAGAGAGACTAGCAAACCAAGAGTAAAAAAAAAAAACAAAACACAAAAACAATGTGAGAAAAATAAAATAATCAACCTTTATCTATAGGATCATTCAAACCAATGGATTCATTTTCACTAGAAAAATTATCAAAGTAAGCTTTCAAACGATGTTCATTTACCTTAAAAATATTGTCATTCTTTGGATTCTCAATATCAAAGGCCTCATAAGGATACACATGTTTCTCAATAAATGGACTACTCCATCTTGATCTTAGCTCTCTAGGGAATAAATAGAGTCGAGAATTATAAAACATAATTTTTTGACCAGTATCAACGTTTTGACAATTTTCATAAGTTTTGCAGAATCCATGCATGTCCTTGAACATGGTGAGCCAATAAAATCCATTTTGAAAAAATTTTACAGCTGTCTTTTTTGACGAGAAATGACTCCCACTTGCTTTAGAATGACAAAGTTTAATGACACTACTTACCTCATTGTCAGGAATGCATCTATGAAATATTTGATCATGATAATATTTGAATAAGTTAGGGTCATCACAATAAAAAATTTGCACGTCACTCAAAAATTTTCTTTTATCTTTGGTACTCTAGTGAGCTGGCAAAAATCCTAAAGTAAGAAAATTGAGATTTTATCATACCAAGGCATTGGACTAAGAGAAAGTAAGGATTCGTCAGGGAAGTAATTATTGATTGGTGTGATGTCAGATGTCAAATCTGTTGTCACTTTTGACAAAAGATCCACATCAACATTTTTGGTGCGTTTTTCATCCTTGATTTCATCCCGAGAATAAATTATTTGCAAATCTTCAGATTCATTCAACTCATTTTTACTTAAAGTAGATTCAAGTTGATCATAAACTAATTCCTCAATATGATCTACTTCTTGTAATTCATTATCATCTCCAGGTTGTTTGCAAATGTTGAAAATATTCATCTCCAATGTCATGTTTCCAAATGATAACTTCATCACTCAATTCCTTCAAACGGACATCCTAAAATAACAGGAAATGAATTACATGCTTCAACAAGTTGTGTGTCCAAGACAATAAAATCCATAGGATAAATGAATTTATCGACTTGTTCTAACACATCCTCGACTATTCCTCTAGGCACTTTTACAGATCTATCGGTAAGTAAAAGAGTTATAGAAGTTGGTTTTAACTCACCTAGATTGAGATTTTGAAAAACTAAATATGGAAGTAAATTCACACTAGCTCCAATATCAAGGCTCTTTCAATTTTATGTTCTCCAAAAAAACAAGAAATTGTAAGACAACTAGGGTCTTTATATTTCAAAGCATTATTGTTTTGAAGAATGGTAGTTACTTGTTCAGCTAAAAGGCTTTTTTTTTTCACATTCAGTTTTCTCTTCACAATGCACAGATCTTTCAAAAATTTAGCATAAGAAGAAACCTGTTTAATAGCATCCAGCAAAGGTATATTGATCTTTACCTGTTTAAAAGTTTTAAGGATTTTAGAATTATGATTAACTTTTTTTTATTTGGTCATAGCATGAGGAAATGGAAATGTTGGTAGGGAATCAGTCTTTTCTTTGCAATTTTCAAATTTAACCCCTTTCTTACCCTTAGAGATTAACTCATAATCTTTCTCATAAGGTTCAAGAGTAGGTTTTTCAATAACCTTACCACTGCGAAGAGTAGTGACTAATATGACTTGATCCATGTTTTGGCTTCTAGAACTACTTGCATTTGCATTGTATTGCCCCTTGGGATTTTGTTGTGGTTAAGATGGAAACCTACCTTTTTCTTGAAAACTGAGAGCAGATGTCAATTTTGCAAGAGTAGCTTTAAAATTTGTCATACATTGAGCAAGTTAAATATTGATTGTCTCTTGCTTTTTAATAAATGCATGCAATGTTTCTTCAAGATTTATTCTAGGAGGTGGAGCATAAGGAGGTGCATATCCATGACAATTTTAGAAATTATTGTGTGGTTGAAACGGTGGTTATGAAATTTGTCCATTATTATTATCACTCTTCCAACTGAAATGTTGGTGATTTCTCCAACCAGGATTGTATGTTTGCGAGTATGAGTTTCGATTGGGTCTTTGGAAACTATTTAAAGCATGGGCTTGTTCATGGAGACATTCCTTAAAAGAAGGCAAGGTTGGACAGTCATTGGTTGAGTGTTTATTTGTTTCACATATTTGACACACAATGTTTTCAACAAATTTTAATTGACCATTCTTTTTCAATTCTAGTGCCTCGACTTTTCTAGCTAAAGATGCAAACTTGGCTTAGAGTTCATGATCTTTTCAAAAGTTGTACATACCTCTACTAGATGTATGAGGATAAGTTTTACTCGATGCCTCATAAGTACCCGCGATGTCCTAATTTTGAGCATTTTCAACTAATAAGTCTAAGTACTTCATTGCTTCATTAGGGCCTTTATCTTTAAATTTTATGAAAATGATGAGGATACCCTACAAAATCTACCACTTACTGTATGTGACCACACTCTCATACATTTGTAGGAATAGAATAAAGGGAAGAAAAGAAACAAAAAAAAAAAAGAAACAAGAGAAAAGAAACAAAGTTATATACAAGAAAAGTGAAAAAAAAATACAATAATTTGTACAAGAACTTACCTCCCCGGTAATGATGCCAAAAACTTGACATGACCAAAAGATTGATGTCTTCTCCTAAGTGCAGGAGTGTCAAAGTAATAAATAACCTAGCTAGACTAGGGTTGAACCACAAGGAGATTAATTGTATAAATTATAGATAACAATAATACAATAACAACAATAATAGTAACAATAATAATAAAAATAATAATAGTAGTAGTAGTAGTAGTAGTAGTAGTAATAAAGAAAAAGAAAAAGAAAAAGAAAAAGTTGATGAGAACTTTGAGATGGAAGATTAACGTAAGGATTAAACAATGATAACAATAAATGTCAAGGTTAGAGGATCCACTAATGGTATGTCAAACAAGTATAGTATAAACTCTGATTATTTAATTGGAAACCACAAACAAAGAAGGTTCCAATCAGATTATAAATTGTTAATATGATTACATTAGTCATCTTATTTGATTAATGCTAATACTTGTAAATCTCGTCAAGCATTCATGATTATAACTTATGTTAACAACAGATCAAATTTCTTTCATAGTTTAGGTGTTGGTTATACCATACAGTATAGGTTATGAAAATGCTAAGTATTTGTTGTACCAAGTGTTATACAATATAAATCTAGGTTAGTCATTTAACAAGCAAAGTATTAAAGAGTGAACAAGATAACAAATACAAAACATGTTAGTATCAAACATTAAAGTCCATATTGAGTTTACATTATACTTATTCTTACACCATCAGTATAATCTTTTCACCTAGACATAATAAACTTAGCTAAACATAATAAAAGAAAGAAAAATAAATAAACAAAATAAGAACATAAATAAGATTAAAGTTAACTAAGTAAAGGAAAGGAAATGAAAGGCATAAACTTGATATTAATGAAAGTAAAACATAAGCAATACAAAAAATACAAAGAGAGAAAGCAAAAGAATGATCTTGATCTAGAAACCAAGATGCCCAGATGCATGAAAAATGTCTTCTTTTATAGGCCAAAATTGAAAATTATTGATTTGATGACTAATTGATGAGTGGGTGGCCAACTCTTGACTTAGTAATAATCATTATCTTCTTTTATCTGCCCAAAATCTAATTGATAACATTAGAATTGGAAGCACTTGAATAAAAAAAGTTGTAGAAAATTGTCTCAACTTTTCAGGAAAAAAAAATGAAGGTCATTTGGACATCTAGAACTCCAGATATTGGCCAAACACTGAACAATGTTCGGGCTATAGGATATATTCAAACTTCTTTGTTGTTACTATAATTTGAACTTAAAAATGGTCTTTTTAAATCTTCGACTTCATATGAAAGTTGTAGGCCTATGTCTTACATTTCCATCCAAATAAAGTAGACCTAAATCTAAGATCTACACCTCTAGATATGACTCAATTACCGAACAGTATTCTGGTTTGGACCGCAGCAACATCTCTTTTTTAAGTTTGGCCATCTCTTTGTCCTTTCAATTTCAGTTATTAAAGTCATCAATCAATCTTTTGATTTATATGATAGGCCTGTATTTAAAATGAATATTTACCATAAATTAAAGGTATCTTATATTATTAGATATGTTATTATAAAGCATGCTTTAGTTGAGGAGTTATTGATACTTCAAGTGCAAAATGATAATATAAAACCTTAATAAAAATGCATTTTTTAAGTACTAATCACCAGCACTTCTATTTTCTCATGTCATGACCAAACAAAGAAAAGTCAATCATAACTCTAAAATATTTGAAACTTTCAAACAGGTGAGGATCAATATACCTTTACTAGATGTTATTAAACGGGTTCTTTTTTATGCTAAATTTTTGAAAGATCTATGCACTGTGAAGAGAAAACTGAATGTGAAAAATAAAGCCTTTTTAGTTGAATAAGTGTCATTCTTCAATAATGTTATGTAATATAAAGACCCTGGTTGTTTTACAATTTCTTGCTTTATTGGAGAACAT
>NW_011503536.1:0-7818 GCF_000495115.2 Populus euphratica
CGGCCGTTAACTCTGGAGACTGCATGCCGACATATTTAGGCTCCATGAAGGCATGGAATTATAAGTGATTCTGATAGGCATAACTATTATTTTCAAAAAAAAAAATGATTACTATTATTTATGGAGAAGAAGTATTAAAGGAAAAGGTCGGAAGAATTTAAACTTTGGAGGAGGTATGACTATTATAGTCTCCTGTAATTCTTAAAGTGATGCCAAATCAGTGATTTGGGATGGAATATCATTGAGTATCTATAAAGTTTTTAGTCAAATTATTAATAGCTTGTAGATGGTATGTCTGTTACTGGTTGTTTCAATTAACCAGTAATTCAAGATGGATGAGCAATTCTTTATTTCTTTTTTTCTTTTGGTTACGCAAGAGAACTTGGAAGACCAAGAACAAGAATATTAATTCTTTAAAAAAATAAAAAAATCAAATCAAATTTATGCACCTAATTAACCTAAAAAAAAAGAAGTATGCCTAGAATGTCAAATCAGCACCCTTTTTAACTGTTTTTTTCTATTAAATAAATAGAAAGATAACAAATGATTTATCTAATTTTAAAAAAAAACTCAGAAAATTCATCATTTATTTGTGCAACTGATGTGTCATCCATAAGTATATTTTTTGGCCGCCTCATATGACTAGAAAAGTGAGGTTCAAATTTTTAAATCCTAAAAATCTAATATTCAACATGTTGTACCATATATAAAAACATTTTAAAATTCTTAATAAAACTATTTACAACCCCTCAAACACTCTTTACTCACTCTAAAATATGAAAATTTAATAAAATAAAAAACAATTTACAGGCTTCAATCTTTTCTTTTCTTTTCTTTTCTTTTTTATGTTCAAAGAACAATAATACCTACATTAAACTTCCCTTTTTCATAATAAATTTATTTACACAAAGATGAATTTTTTATGACTATATTAATATGATTGGACAAACTTTATCCCTGCTCTTTTAACTTCTAAGAACTAAAACATAATAGATATTAAAGATATAAATATAAATATCTAATAAAGCATGAATCAAACATGAAAAAAAAATTAAGGATTAAATTGAAATGTTCCACACTTTGTGAACAATTTAAATGGAAAAAACACTATTATTATTTTATACTAATTTGATTCTACAGTTGTATATGTTGCACTCCTCTACAAGACCATGGTATGCTGATTTGGTGAACTATTTAGTCACTAAAGAATTCCCTCCAGGTTTGTCTACATCCCAAAAGGACAAGTTACGAGCTGATGCTAAATATTATTTTTGGGATACTCCTTACTTGTGGAAATTTTGTGTGGATCAAGTAGTAAGGAGATGTGTACCACAGGATGAATTTCATTCTATTCTCACTTTTTGTCATTCTCATTCTTGTGGTGGGCATTTTGGAGCAAAAAGAACAGCCCACAAGGTACTTCAAAGTGGTTTCTATTGGCCTTCTATTTTTAAAGATGCATATCACTTCTGCAAATCATGTGAAAAATGCCAAAGAACAGGTAATATCACTCATAAAAATCAAATGCCTTTAACAAATATTCTTGTAAGTGAAATTTTTGATGTTTGGGGTATTGACTTTATGGGTCCATTTCCTTCTTCTTTTGGAAATCTTTATATTCTTCTTGCTGTTGATTATGTGTCCAAATGGATTGAGGCGAAAGCCACACGAACTAACGATGCTAAGGTTGTTTTAGATTTTGTCAGGACTCACATATTTGATAGGTTTGGCATCCCTAAAGCTATCATCAGTGATCGTGGCACTCATTTCTGCAATCGTTCCATGGAAGCATTGCTACGCAAATATCATGTGACTCATCGAACATCCACAGCATATCATCCGCAAACGAATGGCCAAGCTGAAATTTCCAATCGAGAAATCAAGTCCATTTTGGAGAAAACAGTGCAACCTAACCGACGAGATTGGAGTCTACGCCTTGGAGATGCACTTTGGGCTTATAGGACTGCTTATAAATCACCTATAGGAATGTCACCTTATAGAATGATTTATGGGAAAGCATGTCATCTACCGGTGGAGCTTGAACACAAAGCTTTTTGGGCCATTAAACAATGCAACATGGATTATGATGCTGCTGGGATTGCAAGAAAATTGCAACTGCAAGAGTTGGAAGAAATTCGAAATGATGCTTACGAGAATGCAAAAATTTACAAAGAAAAGACTAAGAATCTTCATGACCGAATGCTTACAAGAAAGGAATTTCATGTTGGAGACAAAGTCCTTCTTTATCATTCGCGTTTAAAACTTTTTCCTGGAAAATTGCGCTCTCGTTGGATTGGACCCTTTGTTGTTTCTAATATTTTTCCTTATGGTGCAGTTGAAATTACAAGTTTAGAAACCAGCAAAGTACTCAAGGTCAATGGACATCGTTTGAAACCTTTCTATGAAGGTTGGACGGCAGAACTCACCGCTTCTGTAGAGTTAGCTGAACCAATCTATGAAGAATGAGCATGCCACATGTCAAGCCAATGACATAAAACAAAAGCGCTTACTGGGAGGCATCCCAGCACACAAAAAGAAAAATTAGATTTGCTTTCTTTTTCCTTATCTTTTATCTTTTCGCATTTTAATTTATTTTATGTCATTCTCTTATATTCCTTTGCTTTTATTTCAACATTGAGGACAATGTTGTGTTTTAAGTGTGGGGGTATTGGGAGAATTTTTATTTTCTTATTTTAGTTTTCTTTGTTGTTCTTTAAAAAAAAAATTGTGTTTGATCTTTTTAACTCCTATTGATTTTTGAGCATATGAGTATTATGTATGAGAATTAATTGAGTTAGATGAAGATATAAATCAAATGAAGTAGTATGCATGCAAATTTTAAGGTTTAATTGATTTAAGGATTGACTTTGAGAATATGTCATGTTGACTTTATAGTGTTATACCAATGCAAGCTTTTGAGCCTTCCACATTATATTCTTTGAGTGTGCATTCTTTCAATGATATGTATCTCTAGAACTTGCTTCATATCTTATTGAGATTATATTCCATTACAAATATACATGAAGATGATAAAGGCATTAGGAATTTCAATCACTTGAACCAAAAAGCCAACCTAAAGCATATTATCCTTAGTGAGCCCCTTTTGAGCTTATTTATCTTTTCTTTATCCATGTATAAGCCTTAACTTTATATATGTTTTCCTTTTCCCCTGGCCAAGGATTAGTAGAGCATATACTTGTGATATTTCATGGAATTATGGTTGGAAATTATGTGAAAAGACAGAAGAAGTGATGCTTGATGAAAAGATGGGCAAAATTACAAAAAAACAAAAAAGAAAAAAAAGAAGAAGAAAAAATGTTCCTTTATGTTCTTAAGATTTTATGCTTAAAAACAAAAACAGTTAAGCATTGGTGATTAAAGATGAAAAATTTATGAGCTTTGATGGAATATCTTGTTTGAAATATCATTTTTCGGAATGCTCTACTTTCTTTGATTTGAACCTTTTCTTTTACTCTCTTTTACCTCACCTTAACCTTAGCCCAATTACAACCGGAAAATAAGACCTTTTGATTCATGCATTGTTTGTAATATATTAATAATGGAGATGAGATTGAAAAGCAAGCTTATGGTAGAACATACTCTTTGATTGAATTTGAGAGATTTAGACACATAAACCCTAAACACATGAGTGTTGGAGTGTATATCAATGAGAGGACCTATCACTTTGGCATGATATAGATTTCATTTAAATCCCGACAATTGATTGAGTTTTGAAGTTTGCATGTAAATAAATTCATGAACATTTATGTTTTTCTATCTTGTTTTATTATATTCTTATTAATAATGCTTGTACTCTTGGACATTGATGGGAGATTAAGAGATTGATCATAGTTATTTTCAATTTAATTTTATTTATCCTTTCTCGAGGACGAGCAAGAGCTAAGTGTGGGGGTATTTGATGTAACCATATTATTCGATAGTTTCACCCACTTTTACCTAATGTTTTGTCCATGTTTTATATGTAAAATGCCTTGATATTCTTTGTTTTATGTTTTGAAGGCACTTTTGGATGAAAAATGCAAAAAGGAGTAAATTGGAGATAATTGGCAGATTTGACGTTCAGTCGATGTTTTGTGCAGAGTGTGAGTTCTAGAGATCAAAATGAAGTGATTCCAGTGGCTCTAAAAAGCTAACATCCATACCTTTCTGGAAATGTAATGCAAGAAAAATACAAAGAGGAAGATCATGGAAATCACATCCTTCAAAGTCAAATCTCGTATTCTGCCACTGTTGACCTTTGTCCATTCAAAATTCCATATCTGGAGCTATAGAAGTCCAATTGATGCAAACTCAATTTTGTTGGATTCATGACTCAAAGGTCTAGAAACGCTCCAATTTTCAGCCAAAAACGATGTCAGATGAGGGCGATATGATTTTTCAAAGATGACAACTGAATTCTGCCAGCAATCAGGTTTCGTGAAGAAATGAGTCCAAATTATGTTTCGAAGCTTCTAAACTATCATCCAAGTTATAATTTCAGCAATTTAGCCCCTCTAGTAAATCAATCTAGAAGGTCAAGAAAAGTAGCCACCAACCTCAATCCACCAACCTCAAATCACCAACCACAAACTAGCTGCAAATTGGAATGTTGCCATTGTCAAAGAAGATGGCTGCCATTGTCAAAGAAGAAGGCTCCAATGGTGGGTTGTTGGTTGTAACTACTAATGTTAAAGTTTGGCAAGTTTGGCAGCCACCATTGTTGATAAAGGAGGAGAGCTGCCATTGAAGCCTATATATAGACATCAAGAGAGCCAAGAAAGAAGAGGAGGGAGTGCAATAGAATCAAAGAAAGGTGGTAGCAACTAGAAGTGAAGAAACACAAACTCTCCTCTCTACATACTAGAAATAATGCTTTTTTTTTTTCTTTAGGAGTAGTTGTTCAATAGATATGCAAGGCTAAGCTCTTTTCTTGGTTGCAAGGACGCAGAAACTTTCAGATTTCAAGAACTGTGAGATTTATTCTTCCATTTATTTTCAGTTTGTATTACGAATAAGTATGATTATTTTCCTATGCATATTTTCTATGATTGTTTGTTGATAATTGCTAAAGCGGACTATAAGTTTTCTTGATAAATTTCAGTTTTAATTGATTATCTTCACTAGTTTAATTTCTTCCATATTTTAGATTATCACAAATCAAAACCCCCCAATTGCATAACGTATAGCATAAAAATCTGAACTAAATCTTTCTCATGGGATCGATCCATTACTTACTCTATACTATCTTGTGTGTTTTAAGCTAGGGTAATTAATTTGTGCAACCGCGACATCGCAACAAATTTTGGCGCCGTTACCGGGGAAGTAATTTTAGTTAATTCTTGTGCTTGTACTGTTATTTTTTTTATTTGTTGTGATTATTATTTAGAAAATAATAAAAAAAAAAGAATTTTTGCTTGTGGCGATACTGTTCACTTGTCGCAATGGTACTGTTCAAAATAGAATTGTTTGTGGAATTAGGGTTTGACCTTTTGTTTCCTGAAGGGAAATGATATTTTGAACAAGACTAGTGGTAACCACTAACCCCTCCATTTCGAGGCCAAATTCGATTGTTTTCTAAGGTTTTTAGGCAGTTTTAGTTTTCTAGCATTGGATTTGCATTTAATTTGTATTATTTTTTATCTCTTGTGTGGTTTTTTTCTTTTGAATTTTCTTAGCGATTGATGCCTGTGACCCGTTCTACTAATCAAATTCAAGTGCAGGTTGATTTTGAAATAGAAAGCACTTTACGCAGGTTAAGAAAGGAAGCTCGCCTCAACACCATGGCTATTGCAAGACAACAAACACTCAAGGAGCTTGCTGCTCCTAATGTGGAAAATCAGCCACTATGCATAAACATTGACAATAATGTAAACTTTGAGCTCAAATCTGGTTTTATACATTTGTTACCAACATTTAATGGTCTTGCAGGAGAAGATCCACATACTCATCTCAAGGAGTTCCATATGGTTTGTGTTGGCATGAAACCGAATGGAGTTGATGAAGAACAGGTTAAGTTGAAAGCTTTCCCTTTCTCTTTAAAAGGGGCAGCAAAGGCATGGCTTTTCTCTATTCTCCCAGGATCTATTGGAACTTGGAATGCCATGAAGAAGATTTTCCTTGAGAAGTATTTCCCAGCATCTCGAGTTGCCAACATAAGGAAAGAAATATGTGGGATTCGGCAATCTCATGGAGAGACACTCTCTGAGTATTGGGAAAGATTTGAGCAACTGTGCATTCAATGTCCTCATCATCAAATACCCGATCAGTTGCTCATTCAATATTTCTATGAAGGATTAATGCCTACTGACCGTAGTATCATTGATGCTGCAAGTGGAGGCGCATTGGTGGATAAGACACCCGAGGCTGCACGCCAATTGATCTCAAACATGGCAGCCAACTCAAAACAGTTTGGCACTCGTGGAGACTTCTCCAACAAACGAGTAAATGAGGTAAGTATTTCTAACATTGAGAATAAAGTTAATGATCTTACTTCTCTTGTGCGTTCTTTGGCTTGTGGAAATGTGCAGCAGGTGAAAGTTTGTAGCATATGCTCCTTACAAGGACATGCTTCGGATATGTGCCCAACAATGCAAGAAGATTATATTGAACAAGCTCATGCAATTGATGGAGCATTCAACGGACAGCTCCAGCGTAAATATGATCCCTTTTCCAACACGTACAATCCCGGATGGAGAGATCATCCCAACTTACGCTATGGCAACCCATCCCAACAAGGCAATCAAGGCCGACAATTCCATCCCCATGGATTTCAGCCCCAACAGAATTATCAAGCAAGACAACCCCCTCCATTCACAAACTCCAATGTTACTGGGTCGTCATCCAATGATGATCTTCGTGAGATGATGAAAACTTTGGCTTCTAATACTGTTACCTTGCAACAAAATGTCATGTCTTTTCAACAGGAAACAAGGTCAAGTATTCACAACTTGGAGAAGCAAATGGGGTAAGTAGCTTCAAGTGTAAGGAAATTGGAGGCATAAATGAATGGAAAATTGCCTTCCCAGGCATTGAATCCAAAAGAGAATGTTAGTGCGATCATGCTGAGAAATGGGAAAGAACTTGAAGAGAAAAGGTCGAAAGAGATTGAGATGGAGGAAGAAGAAGAGATAGAAACTGAATTAAGTACAAAGAAGAAACATCCTTCTCCTTTCCAAACTGAAACAACGACCAACACTCCAAAGGTAACTCCTCACTCAATGAATTCTAGTTTTAAAGCAATTCCACCCTTTCCTGTGAGTTCTTCTAGGTCAAAGAAAGAGGACAAAGAAAAAGAAATTTTAGAGGTTTTCAAGAAAGTAGAACTCAACATTCCTTTGCTTGATGCTATCAAGCAAATTCCCAAGTATGCCAAATTTTTGAAGGAGTTGTGTACTACCAAGAGAGCTTTCAAATTGAAAGGTCATGAAATGGTAAGTATGGGTGAAGTTGTGTCTGCTATTGTTCAAAAGAATATGCCTTTAAAGCAAAAAGACCCAGGTGCGTTTACTATCCCATGTGTTATTGGTAATGCTAGTTTTAAAAGAGCTTTATGTGATTTAGGTGCATCCATTAGTGTTATGCCTAAACATGTTTATGATTCTCTTAGTCTGGAACCTTTGAATAAAACTAGCATTGTAATACAACTTGCAGATCGTAGTTTTGTTTACCCACTTGGTGTGATAGAAGATGTTCTAGTCAAGATTGATAGTTTGGTTATTCCATGTGATTTTTATATTCTTGATATGGAACATGATTCTTGTGATTTATTAACCAGCACTCCTATATTGTTTAGGAGACCATTCTTGAAAACTGCTAACA
>NW_011503536.1:9787-9931 GCF_000495115.2 Populus euphratica
AACATTATTCTTGCGTTTTACCAACCAACACTCTTATATTGTTTACGAGACCATTCTTGAAAACTGCCAACAAAAAAATTGATTGTGGTAAGGATACCTTGTCTATGGAGGTAGGAGATGAAAAAATTGAATTCAATTTTCATG
>NW_011503539.1:0-7837 GCF_000495115.2 Populus euphratica
GAAAGTTTAGAAAGTGATTTCCCGAAAATCACTTTCTGGAAAACAAACACAAGAAAGTTTGGAAAGTGTTTTTCCGGAAATCAATTTTCGGAAAACAAACACAGCTAAAAAGAAAAACACTTTCCTGAAAACCAAGTCAATTTTTTCTTGACTGAAAAATATTTTTCATTGACTAGAAAGTGTTTTCCGTTGACCAGAAAGTGTTTTCCGTTGACTGAAAAGTGTTTTTCGTTGACCGGAAAATATTTTCCATTGATCAATTTTTCTAATGGCAAACAAACACGAGAAAGTTTAGAAAGTGGTTTTCCAGAAACTATTTTCCGAAAAAAAAACATAGCCTAATACACAGAAAAATATCATAAACTAATAGTTCGTAGTCAAGTTATTGAAATTGGACTGCATAATTGTTAGGATTATTGCTATTAATATGCAACAATTATAAAAGAAGTATTTATAACTTACTCTAAAAAAAAGTATCATTATCAAAAGACTATAATAGTAATTGAGTAATTATCAAACAAGTTACACTAACTATTAACAAAATGGTACAGCTCAACCAAGTTATTTTACCATTGATGCTTATAAAAAAAGGCATAAATTAGAGAGTAAATAAGAAAGAGAGAGTGAGAGTGAGAAAAAAAGAGAGGAGAGAAAGAGGAGTAGCTGCCAAGAGCAGCAACCCTGTTGCTTTGTGCAAAATTTAATTCTCCTATTTTTTATTTTTATTTTTTGTGTTGTTGTGGCTATAAACCTATATATACACTATACTAGGCAATAAAAAAAATCACCCAACTTGGAATGCTTAAATTTGTTGGATTTTCTTTTTGTCATTTTCCTTGTTTTTGCATCCTTTCTTTCAAAAACAAAAAACCTGTTAAATCTTGGAGAATAGCCTTGTATAGGTAAATATTCTTAATAATAGTATTTATGTATGACTAGATTTTGTGTTCTGCTATATTTTGTTTATTATTTTTTCAAAACAAAAGAGATTTGCACATAGGTATGCATGACAAGCAATCATATATATATTCCAAACCTTGATACATCCAAACCAAGTTATAAAGTCTTCATAAGCACTAAAGTAAGATTCTTGGATGAGAAACTTCTTTCTATATGAAAAATATTTTTTTTCTAAAGTGGTTTGAATATATTAACTCAAAGTTAAATATCAAAGAAAATTTCAAGTTGAGGTGGAAATAAGAGAATAAAATGTTTAAGAATTATATAAATTATATTTTGAGGCATCATTTAATAACTGAAGCTTTTATGTGAAATGATTTTTTGATATATTATTAGAGTTTTATTAATGAAGTGGTTATGAATTAAAACCTTACCACCCCATTCTAATTAAGCACAAGTTAATATAGACCTATGCAAGTTTCATATTCAAATGACTTTCACTTGAGAAGATGTTTTAAAGGATAATATAAAATTATTCTTAAGACCTCACTTAATAACTTAAGGAGGTGTTTGAGAATGTGGAATGATTGCTTTTCAAATTACTTTTTGCTTGAAAGTGTATTAAAATAATTTTTTATTTAAAAAAATTATTTTTTACATCAACATATCAAAATAATTTGAAAATACCAAAAAAATATTAATTTTAAATAAAAAAAATAAAACAAAATTCAATTTTTTTAAAACATTTTTAAAATGCAAAAACAAACAGGCACTTAAGCTTTTGACTTGAGATAGTTTTTTTATATTGTATTAAAGCCTTATTGACCAAGTAATTACGAGTTTGAATCTCGCATTCCCATTCTATTTGATAAAAATTAGATTATATAGGCTTGTACAAGTTTCAAACTCAAAAGGCTTTCACTTGAGAAGATATGTTAGATAATTATATAAATCATATTTTGTAACCTCACCTAACAGTTTTTGGTTGACAACTTAAGTTTTTGGGTGAGATGATTCTTTAACATTAAAAAGGATTCATTGCCTTAGTAGGCAAAAAGAGGAATTTTTTTATTTAAAATAAGGCAAAGATATGGAGATAATCATGTGTAACTATATATTTTAAAAAATAATGAATTGAAAGAAAGATCCAAATAGTGTATAATTAATAAAGAATTAATGATAGATAAGTATATTAAAATATCTATTAATTATATTGGAAAAAGAGAACATTATTCTGATTTATGGAATAAAACTAAAAAAGTTAAGGGATTAAATAAGAAAGAATGTAAAGAATGTACTTTTGTATAGGATTAGGAGCAGAAGAGTGAAGAAGTTGTAAACCTATTTAATCATAAGTTTGTTAGGAAATTAAATATGAAAATAATTAGAAAAACAAATCTAACCAACACTTTGAAACTCTTTAGTTCTTATCACACTTTCAAAACACTCAATTAGATTCGAAAAAGCAATCCAAAGTTACACTAATGCCTTTACACATCAATCTCATAACCTTCAAGTAAGGTGTTATGTATGAAAAATAGTATTTTATATATGATGGAAGGGGATCAAATTAAGCTTAACTTTAAAGGTCTGTGTGATGTTATAATCGAGTGCCTAAAGTGGAGCTTTATTAAGTGTAAAGGACAATCATTGAGCTCTATCTTTCAAAGATATGAGCCTTGCAATTGACTTTATAACCGAGAAATAATTCAACAACATCTCTCTACTTAGCCTTTTTTTTACCTTGATCCTAATGTCAAGTAACCCTTTTATGTTATATATTTATTAAAGTAATAGTAATTAAGTTTTAAAGATTTCATGCAATATATAGAAATCTTATATTAACAAATAAGAAAAGAAAAGTGGAACTTGGCTAAGTCATAAGTGAAGCCACATGACTCTTCGATTTTTAAGCAAATAATGAAAAAACAATTCTATATTTAAAGCAAAGCCCATATCTATTTCTATTTTATATGAAAGATGTAAAGGGAGAATTGAGGTGCTATGAATTGATAGTTGCATAGAATTTCCTGGTAATTATAGATTGGTAAAAAAGCTGGGGATTTTAAGGAAGAAACTAAAGCAATGGAACAAGTCTACTTTTGATTATCAGAATCACAAAATTATAGGTATTTAACATGATTAAAAAAGCCTTGAAGATTTAGATGATTTCTATTGTCTGATTATAGCCAAGAAACTAAAGCTTCAGGGTTTGAGTTCTAAGCATTGAAAGGTTGGTAGGAAGGTGGAGGATATCTAGAGGTAGAAATCTCGATTAAACTGGTGCTAACTTGAGGACAAGAACACTAGGTTCTTTTATTTATCAACTAGTTTGAGGAAAGACCATAAAAATATTAGTAAGATTGAGCAGGATGGGAACTATCTAATATCTCTAAATGACATTAAAGAGATTGTTGTCACTTCTTATTTTAATATGTTTGTTAAGCCCAATTATAAATAAATTGAAATGGGTGGCTCGAGGTTTAAAAAGATTTATAAGGTTAGTTTAGTTTATTAAGAAAGACCCCCTTCAATGAAGGAGGTGAAGCAAGTAGTATGGGACTGTGATGGTTCGAAAGCTTATGGTCCAAATAGGTACACATTTTCCTTTTAGAAAAAGATATGGATTCTTATCAACTCTGATGTGTTTTTTATGGTCAAATATTTTTTTAGAACTAATAGGTTGCAGGGGTATTAGTTCTTCCTTTTATGGTGTTGATTTCAAAGACTAATAGGCCAGACAAGTTCTCTCAGTTTTGATCTATTAGCTTGATTCATGGGTTATAAAAAATAGTGGCAAAGCTTTTGTCTACTAGGCTTTGAAATGTTCTAATAGAAGTTATTAGTATCAATCAGTCAACTTTAATTCTAGGTGTCAGATTTTAGATGGATTTATGATAGCTAATGAGGTTTTTCATAGTATTTATAGTAAGTGGGGTCACGAGTTCTTTCTGATGGTGGATTTTCATAAAGCTATCGACTTAATTTTGTAGGTGCATATTGATGTTACTATAAGTTATATAGGATTTGGTTCTCTTTGAAGAAAAATGATTTTTGAATGCTTGTCCATCTCTAAAATAGTCATTTTGATCAACGACTCTCCTAGCAGAGAATTCGATCTAGAGAAGGGGTTAAGGCAAGGGAACCTTTTTTCCCCATTTCTCTTTGACATAACAGTAAAAAATTTGACTAATTTATTTAATAGGGCTTCATATTTGGGTTATTTCAAGGATCTTCAGACTTATACAGGGAATTATATAACTCATGTACAATATGTAGATGCTCTGATATTCATGCCAAATTATTGCTCTTCTTTGTTGCATGTTAGGAGGATTCTTCGTTACTTCGAGATCATTTCGGGTTTTAAAGTTAATTTCTATAAAAGTTCTTTTATAAGATTAACTTCGATGAGAATTACACTTCAGGTTTAGCTAATGCAATTTTCTATTGCAATGATTATTTTTCGGATAAATACATTGGGTTGTCTTTAGGCACCATTCCAAGTAGGCTTTTTACTCGAAAACTAGTGTTGTCTACTATCAAAGCTAAGTTAAGTACATGAAAAGGGAGGACGTTGAGCATAACTAAGAGGATATGTTTGATTAAATCAATTTTAAGTTCTTTATCTTTGTATTATATATTTGTTTATCATATATTGAATGGTATAATTAATGTCATATCTTTTATTAATTGCTTTTTTTTATGGAGCGGTATTTCAACTTTTCATGGAATTTACAAGGTGGCTTGACATAAGGTCATTAAGTCAAAATCACTTGGTGGTCTCGTTTTGGGGTCTTTATATCATAAAAATTTAGTTTTGCTCTTTAAATGGGCTTGGAATCTAGATAATGAAGCGGCAAGAGGTTAGCAAGAATTTATTCTACGAAAGTATCAACCTAATCTTGCTAATGGGTTTCTTGTGTTTACTGGTTCTCTTTCTTCAACCTGGTGTGGCATTGTTTTAGCTTTCTACACAAGCGAAAGCATAACTATTCCACTTAAGTCCAGCATTGGGTTCAAGGTAGGCGATAATAACAACATTCAGTTTTGAACTGATTCTTGGTTAGGTACTTCAGCTCGTCTTTAAAATTTATCTCCTAAACGATTTAATCTTTCTTTGCAGCAACCGATTATGCTTGTAGATGTGCATAGCCTAGATGATAATTCGATCAGTTTGACTTGGAGGACGAATCTCAAGTCCCATTTGCTTTATATATAGGAAAGTTTAATGGTAAAGGTGGAGCGTGGTTTAGTTTTTTCTAGAGGTAAAGATGGAAAGGTATGGAAATTTGATAGTTCTGGCACTTATTCAGTTCATTCAAGTTGCAAATTTCTAAATAGCTTATCTATTTTAGGGGCTCCTTTTTTTGTTTTGCTTTGGAAAGGTTATACACCTCCTAAAATTGATGTGTTCATGTGGCTCTTATTTAATAATTATTTTAGCATTCTGGGATTTTTTAAATGAGATGGGAATTATTAATTACAAGGATGCTTTTTGTCATTTTGTTGTGATGGGATTGAGGCTATTAATCATTCGTTTCATCACGTGGAATTTTTTTGGTAAATTCATGCATTGGTTCAAGTGTTTAAGTTGTCTATACAAGGACAATTTTTAGGAATGGTATAGGTCGGTTAGAGACAATTTTTAGTGTCATGCTATTATTCTTCTTTGTGGAGTCTTTTATTGGTCTATGTGATTAGTTTGTAATCGACTTGTCTTCGAGCCCAAGATTCCTAATTGGAATGTGATATTTTATCTTACCTTATACCGTTTGATCTTTCAGTTGAAATCCCTAATTAGAAACTTTATTTATTCAGGTTTTGATCTAGTTAGAAGTCTTAAATACATTTTAAACTTGTCTAATTAGTTTGGTTTTTGTTTGTTTGCTTTTTTTCTTGTTTTTAAGATACTCATACTGCAAGTTTTTAGTCTTTCAGTCACCATCTTCTTAATGGTGCTATTTTAATTTGATTCAACTTGATTACTATTAAAAAAGAAAAGAAAACGATGTAAAGGGTGGAATTGCATGTTTCAAGATTAGTTGGGTCACCCGTGAAGGCATGGTATAGTTTAGTTATCGAGCAGCACGAGTGTGTTCCTCACAAATTTTTTTATTTATTTATGAAAGACTGTATGTCTTATAAATGTTGTCAAAGAGCGTTCACGTAGTTCAAAAACAAGTGGAAACACTTGGATGGAACGCCCTCTATCAGAATACATGCAGCATCCCTCTCCAGAATTAGCAGCTAGATTTTCCAAGTGATAAGCTTCCAGTTCCATGAATTTGGCAAAAAGAGCTTGATAAACAGAGGATGTCTTCAGCTATCATCCCATTTCTCGAATTAGTATTCCACGTTTCCCTTGTATGAGCTAGATTGCCTTTAGTTAATATTCTTAGTGTGTGTGTGTTTGATGGGAGGGGTACAGCTTTATTTTTAAAATAAAAGGAACATATTCTGTTGTTTTTCCCCTTGAGATAATAATTATATACTATCCAAGTAATTATAATTAATTTTCTTTCCTTTTTTTTTAAATGAAAATAGCATCATTCTCTCCCCATGAAAGAGGGTGAAACATTTGGGAAGAATAATTAACTATTAAAAAAAAACCCTGTAATAATACTGCCTCGAAAGAAAAGAATACTGGTCAAACCTCTACAATTCCACTACTGACATGACAACATTAACTTTTAATTTACATAAAGTGTAATTAATTAATTAATTAATGAAACGAACAAACGGCAATTAATTAATGGCGAGGCAGGGGCAGGGACGGAGGGCGGCAGAGAGATAGAGGAGGCACGATTCAGCCCAAAAAGGCGAGCAGCAAAAGTGGTCAAAGAAGCACGAGACCAGAAAAAAGCGTAAGTTAGTACTGTGCGTGGATGTAGTCAAGCCAAGACCCAAGATAACAGGTCAAAAGTTATGAAAGGCACGCTCCCCGGTGGCCCCACGGGACTTCCCTCCTTTTTAATTTATACCTTTTTTTATTATTATTAAGTATAAAAGAGGGGTGTTCTCACTGTTTCAAAATTATTCTTCACATCTAACTGCGGGTTGAAGTTTAAATTTTTTTAAAAAAATTAATATGATCCTTGAACTTCTTTTATATAAATATATAAATATATAACTGAGCCGGCATCCAATTGCATATTTTTTCTAAGATAGAATTTTAATAAATGATTAAAGTAAAAACTAAGGGTAAAATATATGTTGCCTTTTAATTTTATTTAAAAAGTATATTTGAATCCTTATATGTTTTTTAGCTATTAGATGATTCGTCCTTTTAGTGCTAGAAAAAATTGATTTTAGTTTGGAGTTAACTGAGTCTATTTGATTTAATCAGTTTTGGTATATTCAAGATTAATCAGGTTAATTAATTTAATTTTATAGTTATATTTTGATTTCTAAACATAGAGCTTTAATTCTTTATGTTATTTTATTTTGAGTTATTTTTTAGTATTTTTTATATTTATTATAGATTCTACTGATATTTTTATTAATAATCTTCAATTATCTCTAGTTCTATATCCATTTGTCTTTTTTGTTTTGTTTTTTGCATTCATTTCTTATACTTATAAATAACTAAAATATATATTAAACATTATTCCCTCGTTATTTGATTAAACTCAACCTCTTCATTTTAATATTATTTTAGATTCTTAGCTTATGTTGAAGGTTGTCATTTTATTGAGAGTTCTTGCTACTTTATTTATTGATTTGTCTTACTTGCTTCCTCCATGCTTTTCTTATTCTCGTTTATTTAATATCTTAGATGCTTTATTATTATTGTATTATTATTCAAGTTTAGATTTTTATTTCAAAGATTAGATTTTATTAAATGTAATAAGTAATTTGAATCATAAATTGTTTTATTAGTTTTGAGAGATATTTAAAAGTTTATGAAATACTATGTGTAATGTGTGTGTGTGTGTGT